>NW_024412394.1:20094569-20216384 GCF_014898765.1 Herpailurus yagouaroundi | reverse complement strand
TGGATGGAACTGGAGAGTGTGATGCTAAGTGAAATAAGCCATACAGAGAAAGACAGATACCATATGGTTTCACTCTTATGTGGATCCTGAGAAACTTAACAGGAACCCATGGGGGAGGGGAAGGAAAAAAAAAAAAAAGAGGTTAGAGTGGGAGAGAGCCAAAGCATAAGAGACTGTTGAGAACTGAGAGCAAACTGAGGGTTGATGGGGGGTGGGAGGGAGGAGAGGGTGGGTGATGGGTATTGAGGAGGGCACCTTTTGGGATGAGCACTGGGTGTTGTATGGAAACCAATTTGACAATAAATTTCATATATAAAAAAATAAAAATAAATAAACTCAGAATTCTCTGGGGGAAAAAAAATGAAAGGGGATAGGAGTCAGTTGTTTTTGCTCACCCAACAATTCATAAAGTAACAGTATAAACTTTCCTTTGGAGGTCTTCTCTTCTCCCATTCCATGTAGTCCTGGTGAAACCATCAGTCTTTTTTAACTTCACCACCTCCCAGAGGTCTCCAATGATGTAAGCTGAGCCAGTCACTTTCTCCTAAGAATTTGAATTTTGACTGGAGTGGTGGTATATAGACCAGATGGATCTGAGCCATTCAGATACTGAGACTCCCCAAACTGCCCATGAATTACTAAGATCCCTGATCAGTTTTTCCTTAATTTCTGTTAATATCACTATCCTTCAAAAATCCTTTTGGGGGAACTTTAACCAGTCAGTGTCTGACACTTGTAAATAAAGAATCCTTGCAATAGGAAGTTATTCCAGATCCATAACAAGACAAAGATGTAGCCAGGATAGCATTTTTGGTAGATAATTATGTTAGAATAGAAGTTGGATTGGATGAGGGTGGCATTGAAGGCTGGGAGATTAGTCCGGAAACTACCATAGTCTTCTAGGCAAAAGATCATGGGAAATTGCCCTTGAGAAATGGTTCTGAAATAGAAAGTAAATAAGAGACATATAAAGGAGCTAATGCTTATAAATTATCTAAATGTATATGGGAATAAAGTAATAGGGGTTGTCTAGCATGAGTTTCAGATTTCTGGTGTAAATGACCAGATAGTAGCATTAGCTATAGAAGAAGCAGTTTAGGGCAAAGTTTAGCTCAGTTTGCAAGTTACTGTTTGATTTTCTGATGAGTTATCCAGATGAAGATGTCTAATGAGGAGCTGGCTTCCGTCTTTGCTAAGTGTCATTTTGGAAGTCATCAACATACAGTTGATGGTCAAAGTCATGAAAGTGAATGACATTACCTATCGTCAGGCAGGGCTGAAGCATGACTCTGTAAGATATTTGAATAGTCTAAATGTGTTTGTAAACAATTTTATTTTAGAACTTCATGGACCCCAGTAAAAGTTTCCTTAATCACTTTTTTTTTTCATGAACTGTAAGAAATTCCAAATGTCCCTGATGCATTTTTATGAGAGACATCATGGTAGATGAGAATGATTCTTAGCTTTGGATTTGAATCAGAATGAAATTGAAATTCCTTACCAGACATTGGTCAAGTTCTTATAATTTTGCTTAACTCAAATATCAAAGTAGTAATCTTACAAAGGTGCTTTGAGGATTAAATAAAATGATCTATAAGAGTAGTGTAATCATGCAGAAGCTCCTTTACTTGCAAAGAATTAGGTTGCACAACGTTGATCTTAGGTCAATGTGTTTAAAATCCAAAGAGACTCCAAGGTTTTAGTTTGCAGTCCAAGACACGTTTCCCTAAAATAACTTAAAACTAAACATAATCTTACCTTCTTTGCCAATATATATATTCAATTGGAAATCTTTTTCAAAATATGACTTGAATCTATATGAAAATATGTCAATAAGATGAACCACTTTCATGCTGATCTGTACACAGATGAAAGAAAATTTATTAGCATATGGCAATAGTATTTACTGCCTCATCACTGGTTTTAAATTGTGAAATTTGAAGGAGCTTCAAGCCTGTAGAATCTCTACCAGCTTGCGGGGATCACCCTAACTTTACAACAGAGCACACTCAATGCTTAAAGCTCTTTCATTTACAAACCCATGGCCTCACTTCTGAACTCCTAACTCAGTAGTTTGCATGTTGGTTGCAGATTACAGTCACCTGGAAAGTAAAAATTACAAAGAATAAAAGCAAGCCAGTCTGAAGGTCTTATCCTGAGAAATTATGATGGGAGATAGGGTCAGGCTGAAAAACAACTGCTGGAGCCATATGCCCAAACACAGTTCCATTTTTTTCAATCACTTTTCCTCATCTCTTGTCTATTAATTTCAATGGTACAGACACAGGGCTTTCAAGTATTTTATGATTTGTGATAGTCCTTTGGATTCATTCTTACTGAAAAATGAGTCATTTCATACACTTATGCAATACTTATCGATCTCTTTATCACTTTTAATTTATAAAAATTATATCTACTTTCCATCCCATCATGAATTTTCTTTTTGGCACTTATTTTGCATTTATCTGCTATGATGGGGTTAATCATGATCATAAATTATCTCAAAACTAACACATGCAAGGCAGACTTCCTGTCTAGGATTCAAGAAATACAATGACTAACATGACCTAACATTACTACCTCCCCTATCTATTGGTGGTGGGTGCTTTTAATTGCAGCATAATTTTGTTCACATAATAAGAGCCCATAAATTGAAAATTTATAAGTAGAAAAGCTCTTGTACCAGATACAAACAGGCACTCCATATATATTAGTTTCCTCTCTAAATTATTTTCTTGCTCTGCCCCTCCCTTTCCTATCATTCACTTTTGGATAATAAATGCACAAGGCAGATCTTGTCTAATCTCTGAATTCTAATCTCTGGTGAGCTATTAATATTCAGCAACTGTATTTCTTCCCTTTGTAGAATGGAAGAGAGTTTGCATTCATGAGCGAGGATCCTCAGGGTATTCACATCCCATTTACTCACAGAGACAGCGATAACGACCCATTCAAAAAGCATGATGTTTAATCAGAACAGAATGACGAAAATGACATGAAACATGGAGTGAGATAGATGTGTGTGGGTTGAGAAAGGGATGATGGTTCCAGACAAGGACAGGGCTCCTTTTTTTCCCCCCATCAGAAAGAGGTAAATTTTGGTGCCTTATTCCAGGGTTGGATCTTTCCTCCACACCATGAGGCAGGAACCACTTCTGACTGGAAAAGCTGAGTCATTCTGAGCAGCTGCTCTAGCGAAGACCAGAAGAGGGAGAAGGAAAGTGTTTCCATGATCTCAAACAAAAGGGAAAATGGAAACTAACACATCTTTCTAAAATGTTTCAAAGCTCCAAGGATGGGAGGGAAGGAAGGAAGGAAGGGAGGAAGGGAGGAAGGGAGGGAGGAAGGGGAACACATCTCTTATGACAATATAGAGGGATATACATAACACATGTGAAAAGACTTCATTTAAAACAGTGTGGTCAAGAAAATAAAGTGTGGGATTTGGAATCAAAGAAAACCAAACCTGAGCTTCAGCTTTGGCCGTTATATTTTGTTCCATTCCTTTTACAGGTCACTTAATCTTTCTGTGACTCAATTTTTCAGTGAAATGATAATAAATATAAATATAAAATATAACTATAAAAAATGTAGGTTATCTGTGTCAGGGACATCAACAGTTTAGTCCACATTTAGGGTGAACCAAGCAGAAACGACTTTGTTTCTTCCACTCTTGCAACATGGTGCAAATCTCATGCACGTACATTTTTGCTGCTGAACTCAGAGTCATTTTAGCCTCTAGTGACTAATGTTAAGCAGGAATGAAACGTACATATGAACAATAATAGGCAAGAGTTCAAGAACAGTGCAGGCTGAATTTATAGCAGATCTGGTCTTATATTTCTATCCCCCCAAAGCAAAAAAAACAAAAAAACAAACAAACAAACAAACAAACAAAAAACGGTAGCATTATAAAGCCTATTCCAATCATACAAAATTTACATTACCAAAAACCTCTCATAGCTTCTGTGTCTAAAATAGCAACATTCAGATGAATTTATAGTTGTCAACAGCAATGTATTGGTACTTATTTTACATTTGTGCAACCAAAGGATCCTTTTAGATAATTTTTCAAAACAACTTCTAATTGAACTTTGAGACATCACTTCAAGGAAGATAGAAACTGATTGCAGGTTTTTAATGATAATTGTTTGGCTTGCTCTGCTATGAAGTTGACTCTTCTACTTACATTCAAGCACGGCACCCTGATGCCTACGGTATGATGAAGTAGGAAAAAAACAGCTGTATAATGTATGATGATATTGAGATTGGCTTATATAATAAATGTAATTTTAAAAGTAAAGGATAAAGTTTTCTGGAATTCCATTGCTTTCTAAAAGGGACCAAAAAAGACCATGCAGAGGAAAATAATATGCTCAGATCATTTTAGATTGTAGTGTTTAAGAATATCATCCCTCACATCACTTCATTTATTGGCTATTGTGCCTTTCAAAATCTGTTTCTCCAGCATAGATTTTGCTTCAAATGCCTTGTCCACACTTTAACTGCATATTGGACATGTCTACTTAAATATTTCTCAGTTATCTTGAACCCAACATTGTAATTTTTTAAGTTTATTTATTTTGAGAGACACAGTGCAAGTGTGGGAGGACCAAAGAGAGAGGGAGAGAGAGAGAATCCCAAGCAGGTTTCACCCTGCTAGCACAGAGTTCAATGCGGGGCTCAAACTCATGAAACCATAAGATCATAACCTGAGCCCAAACCAAGTGTCAGACATTTATCTGAATGAGCTACCCAGTCGCTCCTTGGACTCAACATTTTAAAAACTCAATTTGCATTCTGCCTTTTCCACTCCCCTGTGTGTCCCCTGCCACACACACACACACACACACACACACACCATGACACAGGTGAACTGGGTGTTGCAGTATTTGTCAGGACAGACTAGCCTTATTCTGTGAGTACAAACAGCCTCCAAATTTCAGAAGCATACCACTGTAAAGTTTATCGCCAGCTCACACAAGATCCTTCTCTCTTGACTGGGCAACAATCCAAAGCAGCTGTCCTCCATGGAGTGATTCAGGGGTCTCAGCTGCGTTGATTATGTGGCTCAATCATCTCAACATATGGCCCTCCTACTTCTCACCAAAGAGGAATTAAAAGACGAGAGAATGGCACAGGGGTTTCCATTACCTCATCCCGGAAATAGCATACATCGCTTCCATCCATATTTCCTTAGCCAGAGATTGTTACATGGTCCCTCCTTATTGCGAGGTTGTGGCCAAATATAGATGTTGGCATGTCAGAAAGAAGGAATAGGGCATGAACACCACATGGCATTGTCTTTAGCCAAATTTCCTAGTTTGGATTCCCAGGTCAGAAACTATGGTTTGATCTATCTTTCTCCATCACCCCCACATTCCATCAATCAATAAGTACATACCATTAATTCCACTTTCTCTTTAATTCTGCTTTCTCTGTATCTCCTGAATCAGTTCACTTTTCTTTATTCCCACCTCCACTTTATAAATCCAAACTCTCCTCAGGTCTCTCTCTGATGACTGCGACAACTTCCTTGCAGACCTCCCCATCTTCAGGATTCTCTCTCAAATCAATTCTCTACACAGCTGCCATAGTGATCTTTTTCAAATGCAAACATGATTGTATACACTTAAGCTCCTGCTTAAAACCTTTCCATAGCTCCCTGTTTCTTTAAAAAAAAAAGAAAAAAAAAAAGAAAGAAAGTGCCCAAATCTGTAAACATGATTTCTAAGGCCTTGCATTACCTGGTCAGTGGCTTACTTCTCTAAATTCAGCTTTTGCGAACATGCCCGTTGTAGTGATGTGCCGCCCAGGCTCCCCCTTCAACTCTGAGGCACTTATTTCTCCAAATACTGAAATGTTGCCAACTGATCGCTCACAGCTGAAACCCTTTTCCAGAAATTGCTTTCCACCAAAGGAAGTTGCCTCACCCAAAGTTAAGCCTTCATTTTTGTGGCAACCTTTATTCAAGGTCAATGGAGAATGCAAAAGCCCTCCCCTTGCTTCAATTTGTGACTAATTTAAAGAGCCATCCCAGTTCCAGTAGTCACTAAGGGACAGCCTGAGATTTCTGCCATAACTGCTCATGATTCAGCTTCTCCCACCTCTACCCACCCCTCCCCCAACTCCCTGACAGGTGTTGTGAATTAAAAGCATTGCTCCTTAACCTCCTATACAGACATCTGTGTCCTAGAGTCTGTTTCCTGCAGAACTTAAAACATGCCTCAAACTCTGTGCTGCAACCATTTGATATTCAGTACCAGGGCGTCTGGTGGCTCAGTCGTTCAAGCATTCAACTTTAGCTGAGATTATGATCTCAAGGTTTGTGAATTCGAGCCCTACATCAAGCTCTGTGTTGATGGCTCAGAGCCTGGAGCCTGCTTCATATTCTGTGTCTCCCTCTCTCTCTGCTCCTCCCCACTCATGTTCTGTCTCTCTCTGTGTGTCTCAAAAATAAATAAATATTGAAATGCAGCACCAAGAATATGTTCTTCTTTGTAGACCTTTGCTCATGCGGTGTCTGAGACCTGGAATGCCAATCCCACCTCCCTAATTTTTCCCAAATAATTCCTACTTATCCTTAAAGGCTTGGCCATCACATCATGTCAACAAAGAACATTCCATCTACAAAGAAGTCCTCTTGTCAAGTCCATATTAGGGACTACATATATATCTTCCCTCTGCAAAACCCTACTCTCAGATATAAAATGACATTGAGTTTTAGGCGACGTGATGGACCTACCATAAAAACTGAGATCCCAGTTATTTGGCTCTGGCCTTGAAGCCCAGAATACATAGGTTGTTTGTTTGTTTGTTTTGTTCTGATGTGTCCCTTACAGCTCTCCAGGATCATTAGCACCTCCTATTAATCTGGGAACCTCTGAATCCCCTGAACTCTGCAGGAGCCTTGGGGAGATGGAGTTCTGCCTGGATTCCTTCTGCGGCCACCTCCACCCAATCACTTACAGACCATGTGGCAACAAGCTGAAGGCTAGGATTCTTCAGAATCTTCAGCTTCGCCCATGTTACATCTTTCCCTTTTCTTCTCTCACTGACCTCGTTGTCAGGGGCTGACTCACTACATCCTCCCAAACATGCTGAGACCTCTCTACCCCTGGCATAGAGAATCTACCTTTTCAATCCAATCTTTCGTTTACCTCTTGGTTCATAAGGAAAGGATAAAGTAATTTAGATAATGATTTCCTCTCTTATGATCTGTTACAGAGCTACTAACTTCCAAAAAGGGTCAAGAAAGTCAACTGTAAAATTTAAGACTAATCAGTGGCCTCTTTTCTAAGCAATACCCTCCTTTTCATTCCCCTGAGCAGGAAGCCTGGTAGCTCAGCTTGATGTGGGGGAAGGCTGCAGGAAACACACACACACACACACACACACACACACACACACACACACTTAGAAATAATATGAAAATGTGGGGGTTTAATATTTGCCAAGAATTACCCCCCCCCATCACATCTATTCATGTGTCTGCCACTCCAGAGCGTTTCCTGTCAGCTGTAAGTATTTTTATTTGTCTTTGCAAATTCAGTGACTAATATAGTGCACAGCACATGGCAGGTGGTCAAACATTATTTGTTGAAAGACATTCAGAGTATCTCTACCTCCAAGTGCGGGTCTATTATGTATGATGCTTCTCTTGTCCCAAAGACCTCCATCTGTTTATCTTTTTAAACTCTTGCCTCTATTCTCTTTTAATTTCAGTAAAATTCATCCTCTGTGGACAACATCTCCTCTGTTTTCACCAGCAATCCACACATTTGAATATACAGTGTAACAAAAGTAGGCTAGATCTTTGTACATATGTAAACACACTGTTAATTTTTAGCACTGGTTTACACTTGTGGCATATATTTTATGTACTTATTTTTGATATTTATTAATTATTTATTTTTTCATCTTCTTCAACTATTGCACCAGAGTTTCCATTCGACTCTGAACTGCTAAAGATAGAAAATTAAATTTTCTTCTTTTGTATCATCTGTCTGTGGTATAAATTTTTTGAAGTTTATTTATTTTGAAAGAGAGCGAGGCAGAGGGAGCAGGGGAGGGGCAGAGAGAGAGGGATAGCAGAATACCAAACAGGCTTCCCACTGCCAGCATGGAGCCCAAAGTCGTGCTCAAACTCACGAATCATGAGTTCACAACCCAAGCTGGAATCAAGAGTGGGACACTTAACCAACTGAGCCACGCAGGTGCACTGGTATAATTTTTTTTAAGTTTATTTATTTATTTTGAGAGAAAGACAGAGAGAGAGAGATGACACAAGCAGAGGAGGGACGGAGAGAGAGGGAGTCAGAAAATCCCAAGCAAGCTCCATGCTATCAGCATGGAGCCCAACGTGCAGCTCAATTTCATCAACTATGAGATCATGACCTAAGCCAAAATCAAGAGTTGGAGGCTTAACAGATGGAACCACCCAGGTGACCCTAATTTTTTTTTAAGTTTAAAATCTAATGCTAACCAGCACACAGAAATATATATGTATGGGGATTAGACTTCAGAATTATAAATAACTTCCAGACATTTATTCCAATTAGGTACTGAGGTATGCAAGAATTCTTAACCCTGGCTAGGACTACATAGTTGTAATAATAAAATTAATAGCAAACATTGATTGAGTTATGACTTACTATAAGCCTGTCTACTATGTATTTATTTATCTATGTAGAGCACAAGTAAGCAGAAAAGGGGCAGGGAAAAAGGGAGAAAGAGAATACCAAGCAGGCTCTGTGCTGACAGACGTTTGATGCAGGGCTCAAACTCACAAACCGGGAGATCATGACCTGAGCCGAAACCTAGAGTCAGAAGCTTAACCAACTAAGCCACCCAGGTGCCCTGAGCCACTCTACTTATTAAGAATACTACCTTACAGCATCTTAGAAGATTACTATTGTAGACGGTCCCATTTTACAGGTGAGTTGAAATAACGTGTCCAAAAGAACATAGTTGCTAAGTGTCAAAATCATAATTCAAACTAAGACAGGGTGGTCCAGAATTCATACTTTTACTGCAGTACAACACCAGCTACTTTCTGCATATCTGAGTGACCTGTTATTACTATGAAACACTCTTTCTACTCTTTCTATCATGTTAGTTTTCTAACATGATAGAAGGGTTATGGTTGTCACACACTATGGTTGCTTAAATGGATCCTAAGAATATAGTACTTGAGCTCCATTTAGAGTCTTCTGCTTTAAACCCAGGTGAATTCTTCTTAGGGCATGCTTTAACAGAACTTTCCACAAAGCATTCCAATTTGCTCCTAACCTCAATCCTTAATAAGTCTAAGCTAAGCTAAAGTGCACTGGAAAACCTGATTTGAACATCACTAGAACCATACTTACTAGGAGTAAAGAACGATGCTGGAAACAATACACAATGAAATCTACAAAAAGGTACCCTTTGTCTCTAGGTGTGCAGTGGCCACCCAGACTAGCAGGCTGTGTTTTAATATCATATCAGTCAGTTTCACTTCTTTTAGTTACAAGTAACAGAATTCAACTTGAACTAGTTTAAGCAAAAATAGACATTCATTAGAAGGGTGCGTGGAGAGCTTATGAAGGCAGGGAGCCAGGTAGCCCTTTGGAAATCAATGGAACCGGTGGCTAGGAGGCTAGAAGCAATTCAGATGAACTATTTTCATCTCTATTTCTTTCCAAGCATTGCCTTCTTTCGACTCTCACTGCAAATCACATTTTTGTTGTTTTATTTACCTACATCCACTGTGAGAAACAGCTTGGAAAACTTTTGAGATTGTTCGATATCTAGCCACCACATCTCTGGAGAAGTTGATTGATCTGGCCTGAGACGTGTACCCATCATGACCAATTAAATATGGACTGAGCTAGGTTCTTGAGTGGGGGTTTCATTTCTGTACAGTCAAATGGTGACCTGTGGACATCATCATAACACATGTATGCACACCACAGCTCCCACAATGACTGTGTAGTGAGTCAGTGTACAAGGGTTGGGGAATTCCTAGAAAGGAGGGTATGAGATAGTAAAATAATAGGTGTTCCGCTCAAACAGGGAAAAGGAAAGTACACCTATAATTCTCAAACATGCCTAGGTATGTTGTAGATATTGGAGGCGTAAAAGAAGAATGATATTCTAAAGCACAACTTCAAACACCATTTTCCTGAGCATGAATGAGCATTTACATAGGGTTCCTCTTCCTTCACTTGGGCTACTCTCTTAATGCAGAATTTGGCTGAGTACGAGTAAGGCCCAAATAAAAACAAAGGATAAAGACTTCTACTGGGGCTTGTTCTTAGTAATGTTATTAGTAATATAAAGAAAGGCACAGAAAACCAGTCTTAATCCTCAAACAACACTAAAAAGTATTCTGTAATACCTCCATTTAGTAGATGTGAAAACAGAGACTCAGACACACAGTAACTTCCCCAAAATCTAATAAGTAAAAAAAGAGAATTTAAATGCAGTCCAGACTTAGACCAAACACTGTCCTTCTGGTTTGATTGTTTTGACCACAGAAATGCACTGTAGAAGCATTTCTGTAAAAGGGGGAAAAAAAAACTCAAGCTCTGGAGAATTTTGGGGAGAAAGTATAAAATACAAATAATATAATAAATCATATGGGGGAAGAAAATATCAGCATCTGAGCAAAGAAGGAGAGGGGGAAAGCCCTGAGGTAATAAGGCTCATGAAGTAGAACTTCAAAAGCAAGAGTGACCAGATGGGTAACTGTGTGTAGTGTTGGAACTTCTAAGACATACTTATTCAGAAATTCCATTAAACAGTGCCTAGGAAAATAATGTAATATAACACAAGACTTGGACAGCTTGGTTAATGAATAGTTTCTAGTGAACTTTGAAGCTTTGACCACAGTTCCCTGAGCCTACTGGACAGGGTTAACAACTTCATACAATCATTTATGTTTAGCAAAATGTAGTTAGTGCATATTAATCAGATAATCTCAGAGTATAAATTCCAGGAAGGTTCTGAGATGTCACTTGATAAGGGAGGGGTGGAATACTCACTTCACAGACAAGGCAACTGAGGCCCAAGTCAAGCCAGTGAGTTGGCCACACTCACACCAAGAATCAGAGGTACAGTGTCCTAACTTCTACCCACTCCACCAAGAAGACGTCTCTGTGAGAGGACAGAGCCAGGCTGTCAAGTATTCAGAGACAAGCCCAAACCACAATCAGGGCCGAGCCTAAGGCAGGACAAGAGTGTCCCCAAATAGAGGGCAAGACTGTGCCAGCAGGGGTGGGGCCCCTGGACTTGTGAGCCTTCATGTGGCCTGAGGGGACTTCCCTCAAATTAGCAGCCTGAGTTTAAGCAAGCTATTAAAATACAACTCAGCCTCTAGATGTACTTAGACTTTATGAAATTGTCATGCTCAACTTTTGTTCAGTTCTGAGAATAGTCTAATGTTCTTATGTTGGTAAAAACAATTGAAGCTTTCAGTTTACCAAGGGCAATCTCTTTCTCCATACAAATTGTTGCCTGTACCCATCCAGACTCTCAAGTCCCTCCAGTGGTAAGAACTTGTTACAACAACCCTCACTTTTGAGACGTTTTTAATGTTTGTTTGTTTGTTTGTTTGTTTGTTTGTTTGTTTTGAGAGAGAGAGAACAAGTGTGAGAGAGATAGAGAGAGAGAGAGGGAGACAGAGAATCCCAAGAAGGTTCCATGCTGTCAGCACGAAGCCAGACACAGGGCTCGGTCTTACATGACCTGAGCAGAAATCAAGAGTCAGATTCTTAACAAACTGAGCCACCCAGATGCCCTCTTCTGAACCTCTTAATAATACAATAAAACATGACTGTGTGAATTCCCTCACTCTGGCACTAATCCAGCCCTCTGGTTCCACATTGAACAAGTCTAGATATATAGGTACACCTCAGAGATACTGCAGATTCAATTCCAGACCACTGTTAATAAAGCAAATATCACAATAAAGTGAGTCAAATTAATTTTTTGGCTTCCTAGTGAATATAAAAGTTGTATTTATACTGTATCTATTAAGTATGCAATAGCGTTATGTCTGAAAAACAATGTGCATATCTTAATTTGAAAATACCTTATTGCTAAAAAAACGCTAACCATCATCTGAGTTTTCAGCAAGTCATATTTTTTTTTTTTTTTTGCTGGTGGAGGGTCTTGCCTTGATTTTGATAGCTACTGACTGATCAGGGTGGTGGTTGCTGAAGACTATGATGGCTGCTGTAATTTATTAATATAAAATAACATTGAGTGGGGGTGCCTGGGTGGTTCAGTCGATTAAGCATCCGACTCCTCTGATTTTGGCTCAGGTCATGATCTCATGGTTGGTGAGATTGAGACCCCCATCGGGCTCTGTGCTGAGTATAGAGCCTGCTTGGGATTCTCTCTCTTCTCTCACTCTGCCCTTTGCCCACCAGCATTCTTCCTCTGTCTCTCAAAATAAATAAAAAATAAGCATTTTATTTAAACAAAATAAACAAAATAATAGTGAAGTTTGCCACATCGATTAACTCTATGTTTCAGGAATGATTTCTCTGTAGCATGTCATGTTGTTTGACAGCATTGTCCCTACAGTGAAAATTATTTTAAGATTGGAATCAACCCTGTCAAGCCCCGCCTACTGCTTTATCAACTAAGTTTAGGTACTATTCTAAATACTTAGCTCTCAACAATCTTCTTAGCACCTTCACCAGGAGTATATTCTATCTCAAGATACCGCTTTCTTTGCTCACCCATAGAAAGCAACTCTGTATCCACCCAAGTTTCATCAAGAGCTTGCAACAATTCAGGCACATCTTCAGGCTCCACTTCCAATCCTAGTTCTCTTGCTGTTTCTACCAAATCTGCACTTACTTCCTGCATAGAAGTCTTGAACCCCTCAAAGGCATCCATGATGGTTGGAATCCACTTTTCCCAAACTCCTTTAGTTTTGATATTTTTACCTCTGTCCATGAATCACAAATGTTCTTAATGACATCTCGAATGGTGAATCCTTTCCAGAAGTTTTTCAATTAATTTGCCCAGATACATAAAAGAAATCACTATCTATGGCAGCTACATCCTTACAAAATATATTTCTTAAATAATAAGACTTGAGGGGTGCCTGGGTGGCTCAGTTGGTTAAGTGTCCGACTTCGGCTCAGGTCATGATCTTGTGGTCCGTGAGTTCAAGCCCCGCATCAGGCTCTGTGCTGACAGCTCAGAGCCTGGAGCCTGTTTCAGATTCTGTGTCTCCCTCTCTCTCGGACCCTCCCCTGTTCATGCTCTGTCTCTCTCTGTCTCAAAAATAAATAAATGTTAAAAAAAATTAAAAAAAGACTTGAAAGGCAAAATTACCCCTTGATCCATGGGCTGCAGAATGCGGTGTTAACAGACATGAAAATAGTATTAATCTCATTGTACATTTTCATAAGAGCTCTTGGATAACCAGGTATATAGTCAATGAGTGGTGATATTTTGAAAGAAATCTTTTTTTTTCTTTCTGAGTATTAGTCTCAGTAGTATACTTTCAATATCAAGTAAACCATGTCATAAACACATGTGCTGTCATTCAGGCTTTGTTGTTCCATTTATAGAGCACAGGAAAAGTAGATCTAGCATAATTCTTAAGAGCCCTAGGATTTTTGCAAATGGTCAATGAGCACTGACTTCAACCTAAAGTCATCAGCTGCATTAGCTCCTAACAAGGGAGTCGGTCTGTCCTTGGAAGCTTTGAAGCCAGGCATTGACTTCTCCTCTCTAGCTATGTAAGTACTAGATGGAACCTTATTCCAAAATAAGGCTGTTTCATCTACATTGAAAATCTGCTGTTTACTGTAGCCACCACCATTAATTAGGTAGATCTTCTGAACAATTTGCTGCAACATCTACATCAACACTTGTTGCTTCACCTTGTACTTTGATGTTATGGAGATGGGTTCTTCCCTTACTCCTCATGAACCAACCTCTGATAGCTTCAAACTCTGCTTATGCAGCTGCCTCACCTCTCTCAGCTTTTACAGAATTTAAGAGGGTTAGGGCCTTGCTCTGAACCTAGGCTTTGGCTTAAGGGAACATTGTGGCTGTATTGATCTTCTATCCAAACCACAAACATGTTCTCTATATCAGCAATAAGGCTGCTTTGCTTTCTTATTATGAGTGTATTTGCTGAAGTAGCACTTTTTATTTCCTTCAAGAACTTTTCCTTTACATTCACTCACAACTTGGCCAACTATTTGGTGTAAGAGACCTAACTTTCAACATACCTTGATTTTTGACATGGCTTACTCATTTCTAGCTTTGATTTAAAGTGAGAGATGTATGACTCTTCCTTTCACCTGAACACTTAGAGGCCAGTGGAGCACTCAGAACACATATAACATTGATTTATTGAGTTTGCCATCTTATTTGGGTGTGGTTCATGGCACCCCAAAACAATTACAAAAGTAACATCAAAGATCACTGATCATAGATAACCATAGTAAATATAAAAATAATGAAACCGTTTGAAGTATTGTGAGAATTACCAAAATGCTACACAGAGACACAAAGTGAACAAATACTGTTAGGAAAATGGTACAAGAGACTTGCTTGATGCAGGGTGGCCACAAGCCTACAATTTTTAAGAAACACAATACCTGTGGAGCACAATAAAGCAAAAAACAATAAAATGAGGTAGGCCTGTACCCATCAACAGTTTTGTTTTTCACTTTTAGTATAGTATTCAATAAATTACATGAGATACTCAGCACTTTACTATAAAACACACAGTGTTAGGTGTTCTTTCCCAATTTTAGGCTAATGTAAGTGTTCAAAGCACATTTAAGGTAGATTAGGTTAAGCTTTGATGTTTTCTAGACTAGGTGTATTAAATACAATTTCAACTTAGGATATTTTCAACTAACAAGGGAAGTTGTAACTTGTTTCCCTTTTTAAGAGCTAAAAAATCCTTACTAGAAGGCCCCAAGTAGACTTTTTCCTTAATCTCATTGACCTGAATTAGGTCAATGTCCCTTCTTTAGAAATCAATGATGATGGATTCCAACAACACCAAGAACTAGGACAAGTAAGTTTTAATTTTGGAAGCAAAAATATTGGGAAAGAATATTTCTTTTCTTCGGTAAAAAGGGGGTTAGAAATTAGTAGGAAGGAAAGATGCAGTATAACACAAATGATGTCATTACAGGAAGGCTGTGGGGAAGCCTTCATCTAAATAAGAAATTGGAGTCAGCAAAAATCAGCATCTCAGCACCATGTAAGAGTCCAATCTTGCATGATTCTGTGAAAGAAATAACACATAAAGCAGCCAGAGTGATCTGCTCACCAGATCACTCTCCTAGAACTAGGGTCTGCCACAGGACCATGAGGCACCCCAGGGTACCTGGTGGAGCCAAGCATAAGACAGAGAGTCAAGATACACGGAATGGGGGAAAGAAAAAAATAGGGATGAAGGGAATGAAGTTTCTTCTACAAATTTAGGAGGCCTGGTTTGAGTGGTATTGATGACTCTGACTCATTGCAGCAACGAAACAGGAGTTGAGACATTTTTTTTGAGGAAAGGACCCCAAAGCTCATTTTCCTACAGTGCAGAGCCCAAGTCATTAACCCCACTTGCCCAGGGATAAACGGAGTACTGGGGATCTGAGTTGGTTTAGACAAGCAGAGAGAATGACTCTTGAAGAAAAAGAAGAGTATGGAGGAAAGAAGTGTCAAAGGGCTAACTTGAGACTTCAGAGCATGGGCCATAACACATTTCATTTTGAATGTAAACTACCATCTAATCATGGCTTCCTGGAAATCTGAATGGAGATTCTGAAGCCAAATCTAAACTCCATAGCTCAAGACAATGATCTGGAAAGGATTCTTCCATGAGAACAAATGGGAGATGGTGGGGAGAGATTATATCAGAGGCTTACCATTGTGGCAGAAAAGAGTTATCTGAAAACTTTACACCTTGTATATCTTCAAAGACTTACATATACCATCACACTGGTGTTCACTGGTCTGTCCTAAAATATTTGAAAGGAAGTTTGGATTATTCTAGAGCCACCAGAATGAAAAAAAGAGTACTTACAATTCAGCTGCTAGTGATAAAGTATAGGAGTGTGTCTAAGTGTGTGTGTGTGTGTGTGTGTGTGTGTGTGTGTGTGTGTGAACTGGGAAGTAAGTTTGGAAGCACTTAGAGACTGGTGGAATGTGACTGGATTAAAAATGAAAGTCTCACTTGACAGCCCGTCTTCTTTTGTTCCCTTGGCCACTCAACTCCCATCCCTGAATCTGGTGAAGGTGCTAACAGGCCATGACACTGCCAGAGCCCCAGTCATGAGATGACTGACTAATCAGCTCTCATGCCCTGAGAGGTGGCTGGGAAGTGTTTGCCAGGAAAACCTTCACTGAGCTTGTGTCTGGCTGGCCTCAAAGAGAAGTTCTCCTTGTAGGAAATATCTGAAACTCGTTTTCTTGGGTAGTTCAACAGAAGCTTATCAAGTGAACAGAGCACATTTTCTTAGTAAAGTTCTGGCTCTAAGAATAAATGGAAGTCAGGGGCGCCTGGGTGGCGCAGTCGGTTAAGCGTCCGACTTCAGCCAGGTCACGATCTCGCGGTCCGTGAGTTCGAGCCCCGTGTCAGGCTCTGGGCTGATGGCTCAGAGCCTGGAGCCTGTTTCCGATTCTGTGTCTCCCTCTCTCTCTACCCCTCCCCCGTTCATACTCTGTCTCTCTCTGTCCCAAAAATAAATAAACGTTGGAAAAAAAAAAAAAGAATAAATGGAAGTCGGATGCAAACTGAAAGGACCATTCAGTCAGCTGCAGGTTTCCATTTATATGTTTTATTAATTGTAGAGATAAAGCATTTACCAAGGAAATGGTCTGACATGTAATATTTTTAATAAGCCTAAAAAGATGTCTTATGAAACAAAAATGACTTTGGGTTGCAGAGCTGATAGGCAAATCTTAGCCTCACATATTCTCTTCCATTTAAATCTTCTAAAGTAGGTACAACTCTCACGTCACCAGTCAATAGAAACTGAAAAGTTTTCTGGGCATTTTTCCAGAAAGTCAAGTGCATTTTCACTCAACAGCACTTTTCACTGTTTCTCCCAATATTACTACCTATTTCTAAGATAGAGTGGACAGCATGGGTCACCTTCAACATAGCTTATTATTCATATGTAACTCCAGTTACATATTGCTGTACACAATTGAGACTCCCAAATGGTTCAGGTCTCATGAGCCCCTGCCCCTTTCCTGTATGGGTTGGTGCTGGGTACTGAAATCCCCACAGCTGCATCAGAGACCAGAATATGACAAATTTTCTAGATTATAGGTCCAGTGTTAAGGGATGAGCACCTGAGGGAAGTGTCAGCTTAGAGCCCAGGATGCGATTCAGACCCAAATTGCTATTGGAAGGAAGCCTGACAATGAGAGAGAGTCTGGACATGTCAGTGACCAAGTGGATTAAGAAGGTGGAAGGTTTAAGGGTAAAAGGGCCTGAAGAGCAACTTGTCATGGAAACCCTGTATCCACTTACTGCCTCCTTGCGCAGAGGATGCCCAAACAAACAACTCCAGAGAACACAAACACAGTAGTTTTGTTTTTGTTTTTGTTTTTACTGTGAAGGTTCCAATTCACTTACATTTTGTCATATTTTCACTTTATCTAAAGGAAGAATAAGGGGGAAAAGCTGTGGTAGACTTCTGGCTGAAATTTTTGGATGCTACTTTCTTCATACTTATGGTATAAATTATTATTATTATTTTACCTCCGGGAGGGGCTCAGAGGAAAGAAACCATATTTATTTAAGAAAATCAATAAGTTATTTGGCTGGGTGGGGAGAAGATCTGTAAAAGAGATATTAAAATAGGTGCATAAAAATGAAGAAAAAAATCTGAGCATGGAATGGGGCTAAGGGGGCAGAAAATGGAAGAAGGACCCCAAACTCCAAGGTAGAAACTGAAGACACCAATTTGGTGTAAGTGGTTTATTCCATTTCAGGAACAGGGAAGTCTAAAATCCAAAATTCAATAGTCTGCCATTTGATAACATGCTATATGTCCTTGTCTCCCCCATCCCTCAACATTAACCCACAAATCTCCAGTAAATGACTACTGCATACCTTGTCGGAGGGGACTTTTTGGCCAGACATTATCAAGTAAATAGATTGTGACCCACACTGAAGACACGCTAAGAGCCTAGCAGCAAGATCAAGAGTAGAGCGTGAATATTCCATAGAAGCTGGGAATTTGCTCTAGAGGAGGTTATGAAAAATATATGTCCTTGAGAATTTATAGAAATCTTGGAGAGGGCATTGAATTTCTTTTTTCAAGTAGGTATGTGTTCAAGCCAGGCTTAACTAGAGGTGGCATTCTATATATACTATTGAGATTGACTTTGCAAATGTGTTCTGAAATGGTAAATGAATCACACCAGGCTTTCTTGACTCTTCATGGAACAGTGTAGTGTAACAGCAGTTTTCAACATCAGAGTGGTGAAGCATCTGAGAAAAAGGAGTGAAAGACAGCTGGCACACCACTGAAATATATATAATCTCTAAATCCTCTTCTATCATGATGGAGTGCTAAGTGAGGCAGAATTTCTTTAAAAACAAAATAAAATATATTAGTTCTCCATAATTTAAGAAACAAGTCACCGTGAGGCAGATTTTGCTAACTGGGGAAGAACTGCTTGATCAAATATTCTGCCCATCAAGATGGGCTTAGAGAAGTGGAAGCTAAGTTCCCAAAGGGGGTTCATCTTACTTGAAGGAGACTGTGGGCAAAGGGAACCAAAGCACAATGTCAAGAAATGGGTATTCAGGTTTTTTACACAGAGGGCAAGTGCAGACTTGAGCTACCAATTGGAAACTATTTGCAACCCAAGCTGGTGGAGAGGTTCCCACCTGTTATGATCTCTATTCAGTAGTTCCTGGTGATGTGTCCTTAGAGAAGGCAGCATGTTTTCCAAAGGAGTATTCTCTGGCATGTAGCAGGGAAAAAATGCAAAAACATGTATACAATGTAAAGAAATTTGGAAGAACAACCAAAAAAAGACCAAAAGTCAAATCCAATCCTGCCACGTCCTATGTAGCTTTGAGATTTAATTTCACTCAGCTTCAGCTTACTTCTCATTGTTACTGAGGCAATACTGTTCACCTTGTATGATTCTGGGAATGATTAAACTGAAATGAGGTAAAATATATAGACGAGTCTGTCTCTGATCTTGGGCCTAGATATTAGTTCTTTCCTTTCTTAGTCCCAATTGGCATATCAAAGGATAATAAAGAACATAAACTGTTCCCTCTAATTATTCCAATTTTCCACTGTGTATATTTGACTTAAGATCCATTCTAAATTATTAATATTTACAACCCAAACAATGGTGGGTCCTTTTTTCTTCTGCAAAATTCAGTACTACATTGACAGTTTTAGATCACTTATTAGTTCTATCATATACTTAGCATAACTGTACTCAGTTTGACTATATTATTCACCCTTATTTGACTGATGTAAAAACACTTAATATAGGTTCTCTCTTTTTGCCCTCCCGCTGCCAGTAAAACAAACAATGTCCTAACATGTTTACCCTAATCATATGGAACATCCTTATTCTTCCGGCTTACCTATTTACTGATCCAAGAATCTATGGTTATCAGAAGTTTGCCTGCATGATAATAACACATAGATCTTATTTAAAAAGCAAATTTCTGGGCCCCACTTAATATATTCTAATTCAATAGCTATGGAAAAGGAACGGCTTTTTAAAAAAGTACCCTCACTCATTCTGATACAAGTGGTCTTGATCACTCTGAAAGATACAGCTAGGACTGTAACAGACCCATAGAGCTGAAACATAATGCCATGTTCCCCAAATTATTCTGTTCCTCAGTTTTAGAATGTAGAGGTGATTTTCCTAAAACTGAGTGACAAACTTGCATAATTATTTTAGTTGAAAGGAAACCAAGAGAAGAAAAAGCTAGTCTGAAACATATTTTGCAGATGGAAAAACAAGCCTCATAAAGACTGATAAGTACCCAAGAAGTCACAGCTAGTTTATCTTGAAAGTTTTCACCTAAGACTGCTCCATTTGCTTTCCTACATGAGCATGGCATCTTAACATCCATGTTTGCAATAAATAGAACCTTAGGAATAATTGTGTGTGCGTGCATGCGTGTGTGTGTGCGCGCGCGTGAAAGGTGAAATCTCTAGGCAAGCTCAAAACATTAAAAATAATTAAACATTTTCAACTTAAAATGCACTCTAATACTATAAATATTGGCTGCTCTAAGCTAAATGTTGCTTTCAAATGACTTACTTCACATGCCTTTTCATTGTTTTATCAACATGATGAAGTTATTTTTTTTTTCTTTTCCTCCTTGAGTAAAAGATAAAACCAAGTGGAACTATAATTTTCAATTTTTGTTTTTAGAAACACTAAAGATGTTGTACTCTAAAACTCCCCCATTTATCCCAGGTCAGGGCAGGTCCTTCAACAAAAATTACTGTAGCAGTTCAATACATTTCTATTTAGAGATTCAGCTCTTTTTTTGCAAGTAAAATCTGTGTTTAGTGGTAGGACTGAAAACTTGGAGGAAACATACATATTTAAATTTTCTCCCCCTTAGGAAAATGTCATTAATTTTGTGCAAAAAAAAAGTGTAGACAAGAAATCTTCCCCTAGGATTACAAACTCAGAATATAATAATTAACAAGAGCTTAAGTTCTTGGTGGTATAACTTCCCCGAATTCACCTATAACTGGAGACAAACTTTACAAAAAAAAAAAAAAAAAAAAAAATCAGAGCACCGCCTAACACATACTCTTCCAAATCTCCCTAATTTTCTAATCAAATGACTCAAGTAAAAAGTTTTACATATACTTTATCTGTACATCAGGAAACAACACATGTCATTAAACTATCCTTAATTTCTCCATATTTTCTACAATTTTACCTACACTTGTAACAATTTAAATTTTAAAAATGCTACAGTTTTTACCTAAACTAGTATTGATTTAAATTTTTAAAAAATGCTGAACTATGATCCAAAAACAGAGTTGGCAAAATTGCTGGAATCCCTACACTCTTGAGTAAAATAGTTCAGCTCAAGTTTATTTAAAAATGCTTCCTCAACTGTGTGAGCAGTAATTTCCAGTCCCAGTCCCATTCCCATTACTATCTCAGTTGTTAGCCTTTCTGTTAGTACTATTTCTACTTCCACAAAGCATGTTCTTAGCTAAATATTACATATGGATTTCACTTTTCTTTATTTCTTCTATTTTTTTCTTAGTTGAATCATCCATTGTTTTTATTTTCTAATTTCTGTTCAATATTTCTGAGTCACCATTGGCAGCCCGCTGGAAATTTTTGTCAGTTGTACTTTTTTTAATTTACTAAACTTCCTTGACCTATTGTGCAGTTTCAGTTTTTAAATTTATCCCCAGAGTTTTCATTTAAGGAAAATCTGGACTTAAGTGCTTAACTGATGCTGAACAATTCCAAACAAATCCATGAGAAAATGTTCATGAGAAATTAAGGTGTACTCATTAAAGTATAAAATAAAGAAAAAAAATCGAATTTCTGGTTCAATAAACTGATAATAACATTCTAAAACATGAGGGGAAAATTATGTTTAATTTTACAACATACCACAGAAACATATGGAAAGTCCCCAACATGTAATATATATTTTAAACAAATTCAGTAATATTTCCTAATTACAATTCAATTATTCCAAGACCTCTAGACTTGCTCTAAGCAAAAAAATCTTTTCTTCTTACAAATGAAGTTATCCTCTCACACAGTTGATTTAATTTCTAGGAGATAAATATTCTTTCAAATGTGGAAATCCAAGGCAGTCTAGTAAAAGAAGGATTTTTGTTCCTAGTCTTAATTGTAGAAATTTTTGTTTGTCCAATAAATAAAATTCTGAAAATATTCCTTTATTACTTAAGCTTTCAACTAACTCTTCCTTTTTGCACTTTACTTCAGAGACCATAAAGAACAATATTCAATAGACTTTCCATTTTTTCCAAACTAAAATACCACAAGAAAATAATGAGTCCTATTAGGTTTGCACAATGAAAAGCAAAAAAAAAAAAAAAAAAAAAAAAAGCTTTACAAAGAAATACGTTATGGCTCTGTAAAGGTTGAGAGTCAAACTTTAGAATAATTACCCCAATTTCCTTTCCTCTGAGTTGAATTAACTCAGAGACATGTTCAACATTGTATCTTTGCAGTCCCCATGGGAATGAGCTCCAGTTGCCTTTGCAATAACTGGCTTCATAATGGATTCTGGTTCCTTCTCTTCCCTAGCTTACTTCATCATACCCTCCCCAGTATTCCCTGTTATCATCTTCCAAAGAAACTATTTACACTAAATCTTTGTCTCAGAATCTGCTTCCCAGGGAACCCAAATCAACAGCCTCAATATCTGTCCATTCCATATCACTGTTCTCACCCCCTTTCCCCTCACAGACAGCCATTGTGCTCTAAGCAACTCAGGGCACTAAATGCTGGTATTAACTGAACTAAAAAGCACCCAATTAATTCTCCAAGTTCTCTCCACAATCAGCATTTTCCCCTCCTGTACTCATGCTCTTAAGACTGATTTTGCTGAGAAACTGATTAAATTATGGTTAGATCATGATGTTCAGTTGCAACTTTTGGCAGAAACAACACAATAGGAAATCAAAAGACTGTGTTCTTTGTTTATCATTCTCTAATTTGGTGACCTCAGTCAAATAACTCTTGCAGTTCAAGTTTTTTGTGAGCACTAGGTGTTGTATGTTAAGCCAATTTGACAATAAATTATATGACAGAAAGAAAAAGAAGGAAAGAAAGAAAGAAAGAAAGAAAGAAAGAAAGAAAGAAGAAAAGAGGGAGGAAGGAAGGAAGGAAGGAAGGAAGGAAGGAAGGAAGGAAGGGAGGGAGGAAGGAAGAAAGGAAAGAAAGAAATGGAGCCCATATCTGACTGACAACTGCAATGAGTTGGAGTATAAAAAGTCTCTGAGACTTGGAAAACTTAGGATAAACAGGACATCATTTCAAATCAACCTCCCATCTTAGAGGATGCCTTAGTGATAATATAGCTTATTTCAAAGTTCAGACCTTCACAGGGTGAGAAGAACACAGGGATATAAACAGACCTAATGTATTGTTCCTAGTCGGTATGTCCACTCTAAAGAGCAGCATTCTGAACAGACTTAGTCAAATTAAATACGTGTATATTTATGATTAAACAATTCAAGTCTTGGGTATATATTCCAGAGAAATTCTTCACAAAGATCTACAAGGGAGTACATGCAAGGTTGTGCATCACAACCATATCTGGCAGAGGAAAACAACCTGAAAGACCACCAGTGGACAGGTGGGTAGGCAACATGTGATGAAAGCATACCACATTGTTTTCAGGTAGAAAACAATCCACTTGACATTTACAGAGCATTGTGAATAGAGCTTAAAAACCATAGTGCTGGATGAAAAAAAAGAAAGAAACAGAACATAAACATATGATTTACATTTCTTAAAAATGCAGGCAAAACCAACGCACATCTTCAAAATGTGTAATTAAAAAAGATGAGAATATACATCAAACACATAAGAACATGTGCTTATAGCATGGGAAGGGAAGATAGTTATAAAAAAATAATCTATCATCTGCATAGAAGGACTTGCCCAAACTTATAATAGCAATCTGTCATAAATTTGGGGGGGGCAGCTCTACACTGAAAGCACAGAGCCTACTTGGGATTCTCTCCCTCTCTCTCTGCCCCTTCTCTGCTCATGTTCTCTTTCTCTCAAAATAAAGAAATAAACATTTTTCAAAAATGAATGAATGGAATGAATGGCTCAATAAATGGCTGGTGTTCAAGTCAGAGTATCTGGATTTGAATTCCGCCTCTACCACTTACTAGCTTGATTTAATCTTTTGGAAAACGTTCTCGCAAATGTAAAATATGAGTAATAATATTACCTACCTTACAGGCTCATTGTGAAGGTTAAGTTAAATTCATATGAAGCACTGCGGCACCTGGGAGGCTCAGTCCGTTAAGTGCCTGGCTTTTGGTTTCGGCTCAGGTCGTGATTTCACAGTTTATGAGTTCAAGCCCCATGTCAGGCTCCACGCTGACAGCACAGAACCGGCTTGAGATTCTCTTTCTCTCTCTCTCTCTCTGCCCCTCCCCTGCTCACACATACACACTCTCTCTCTCTGAAAATAAATAAATAAACTTTAAAAATTCACATGAAGCATTTGGTGTGAGGCTGACACATGATGGAACGCAGTGAATACTAGAGATTTGTTATTAATAATCTAAAGTGATGCCTCACACAGTTTAGCAGGTTGATAGAGAAGTAGTTTTGTTTGCTTGTTTGCGTGTTTGTTTGGGGGAGAGAGATGAGCAGAGACCTTTACTGAAGCTCTCCTGTGCCTCATACACTAATGGAGAAAATATGAGAACTTTATATTTCCAGGTGCCAGTTGATGACTGACAATAGATCATTCCAAAATGGCAGGTGGAGAATGAGAAAGGCCAGTTACTCGTCTGTAAACAACTTTCCCCGCCTTGCCTTATCACAGGATAATGGGGTAATGAAGCACTTGTCTGACAGAGCTGTGACTCAAACAGAGCTGGCTACAAGGGAGCAAGGATTATGTGCAAGAAGTAAGTAAAGGAGCCAATAGCAAGGCCCACCTGCTACCAGGAGCTCTCTGTCTAGAATTGCCATGGTTTCTCCATTAGTGTGTTTTGCCCTAGGCTTCCCAGCTGGACAGAAGGCTATAAAAAGGAAACCATGTAGACAAGGCTAGGACAGACTACTTGAGATGAAAAAACTTGAGCACAGCCAATATGGCAAGCACTGGGTTCACAGAAGGGTGGGCTCCCAGGATTGTCATCACAGCGTGGGTTTGTTCTACGGTCTTTACTGCTCCCAAGATTATCAGTAGGAACTGATTCTGAATCATAAGAATCATGTGACAACAAACCAAGAAACCAGAGAGTCGAGGACATCCCCACAACGTGATGCTCAACATCACTGGGCTGCCCCAGCACAGAGTCTGTCCTGAACCCAAACACGACAGGAAACCAGGGTGTGTTATGTGAAATACCAACTTTCTCATGTTCAAGGTCACCCCAATGAACCCCTCAATATCAGTATCTCCTGAAGGCAGGCATGGGCTTATTTTTTTAAGTTGTTCATTTTCTTTACATGTAAAACAAATATATCAAAAGGGAAATAAGACCAGATTCAGTAAGTAATGTGTGCCTTAAATAATACTGGTGTTGAAAAATAGTCACAACCACTCTTCTATTTACCCATGATTCTTCTTTATTTGGCTGCTAAATATAGGGGCATGTTAGTATTGCTGTCAGCTTAATAGAAGGCATTAAAGGCTCTAACAGTGGTGCGAGAAGCTGTGGATAAATCTTTCCTGTGCTGAAGGTTAGTAGGGTACTGTGATGCTATATGCCTACAGGACTTTTTTTTTTTTTTTTTTTTTTACTTCCACTTCTGCACTGCAGTTCATCAAGGAAACAGTCATACTGGAAAAAAGAAATTACACATCAAATCTAGCAAGTGATTAGCACCAGCATTCCAGAAAACTTCAGCTTGGCCTGTGTTTTCAGCTTCTGCTCCAACTTCATTGCTGCAAGATAAGAGAAAATAATAGTCAGCTTAATGAGATAAATAACATGTTAAAAATCTGAAAATTATATATTAATATTAATATATTAATTATATATTATATGTTAATATTTGGGCATGGAGTCTCATATTAAAAAATATTTACAGGGGCGCCTGGGTGGCTCAGTCGGTTAAGCGTCCGACTTCAGCTCAGGTCGTGATCTCGCGGTCCGTGAGTTTGAGCCCCGCATCGGGCTCTGTGCTGACCGCTGAGAGCCTGGAGCCTGTTTCAGATTCTGTGTCTCCCTCTCTCTGACCCTCCCCCATTCATGCTCTGTCTCTCTCTGTCTCAAAAATAAAAAATAAACGTTAAAAAAAATTAAAAAAAAATATTTACAGTAGGAATTTTTCCGCCCTCGGGAGCTTTCTTATTCCACAATTAATGGCATAACAAAGACCTGTAGCTGTACAGGTACAGCTGTACCTTCACATCAGACTGATCTCTTGAGAGCTCAGAAGAGCAGCTCTGGCCTCGTTCAAGGGGTTACAATGGCTTTGAGGGGCTGGTGCAGCCTTAAGGTACAGCGTTGCCATATCCCACCCACAAGCTCTCACCTGCCAATCACTTGGCTGCTACCCTTTCCTTTAGCACTGATGACTGCATCATTCCCTAGAATGTAACATCTCAAACAAGGAGGTAAAGTGAAGTGGGATTGGAATAAGTCCCAGCTTTTGCAAAATGGAACACTACAAAAGACAGAGACCGCAAATGAACCTTCTGTTGTTTTCATTTCATATATTGAGTCAATTGGCTTGGTAATGCTGCTGTGTGGCACAGGAGGGATTTTCATAATCTCTTGATCCATCAATCTCTCCATGTTCCTATTTGACAGGGTTAGAGTCTCTCGAACAGGTGACGTAAACTAAACTGAGTGGGCTGGATATCAGTAGATTATACAAGTCAAGAAAGAAAGTTTAAAAGAAAGTATCAGAGATGAGGGCAGAAGAAAAATTTACTTCTCAAACATTACTCTGAACCAACATTGTGACAGAATGGCACCAATGGAGAAAAATGACCATAACTTTATACTTCCAGGTGTCAGTGGAGCATTCCAAAATGGCAGGTGGAGAAGCAAAGAGGTCCACTGCTCTTCTATAAGTAACTCTGCCTGCTATGCTCTGGTCTGGATCATAGGGTGATGACACAGTGGTCTGGGAAAGCTGGCTCCAAGAGAAATGCGAGCTATGTGCAAGAGGTAAGTAAAGCAGATAGAAAATCTCAGTACAATATGGCCAGGCAGCTAGGCAGAATTGGAAAAGGTGGTTATATTCTGTATCATTTAGGAGAAACCACATTTGTTAGATGAGGAGGAGGAGGTAAGGAAAATGCTACTAAAACAAGGGGGTACCTTCACTAATGTACTGATTTGTTCTGGCTACAGAAAATCAGTCATAAAATAAGTAAGTTGTAGCCTTCATCATCTGCGATTCTGTGAAGCTTTAAAATAAAAGGAGAAAATGACTAAATCGCATCTCCTCCTTTTCTTTCTAACAAAGAAAAACTACCATTTTTTTGATTTTCCCGAAAGCACCGACATTTGGTAGCTAATACTACAAGAGATTTAAAGGAATCATCATCCTTTAGCTAATGCTTATGAAGTGTTATGTATTTTATATGCTAAGCACTTTGCATGCATAAATGCAGATCTTCTCCATTATCCTTGATCTCATTTTACAGAGAATGAAACTGAGGCCCACAAAAATTAAATAGCATGGCCAAGCCACAGCATTTGAAACTAAACCCTAGCCAGTCCAGTGTTTTCTATTTGTCTTTGCTGCTGGTGTAGTTATTAGTGTGTCACAGCCATCTACGGAAACCCACATTATGTTTGGCTTGTAAATGATCAACCGTCTGTCATCAGAAGTATTTAAACAGAAGATGCATAAGGATATAATTGCAGACAGGATCATAACATTCAGTAAAATATTGGACGAAATGCCCTCGGAATTCTCTTTCCAATATAAGATTCATCATCACATAAATAGTTGAGTCAGATGGAAGAGGAACAGGTAGTCCATCGTCTGTTGTCACACTGGCAAACTCAGCACTATTTCTCAGTTCTTCCTGAACCCACTGGCAGATCAAAGTAACATTTGGCATCACAATCGAGCAGCTGGTTTGAAATGATACATTATCCTATGACAGGCGGAGTCAGGATTTTCAACATTTCATGAAGTTTCTAGTTTCCCTTGCCCATCTCAGTATATAAGGCGTCAAGTAACTTGGGAAAAACAGAGGTCCAACATTTCAGAAAGATGAAGTTCATTAATAAAATAAATCAATCAATCCTTATTTTTCAGACTAGCACTAAGTCTCAGGATTTTTTATCATGCTGCCAGTTGAACAACACACTTATTTTGGAAATAAGAAAATATAAATAAGAGCTGAAGGCATTTTTAAAAATCATAATTCTGAAGGGACTCGAATTCCAATTGTTTTATTTGTTTTGAGTGAACTTTGGATAATAAGTCATGTAGTGCTGTAAAACTTTAAGCCAATGTTACAGAAAGCATTTCTTAGAAGAATGTGCTGTGTAAATTTTTTATTCCCTTTTTATACAAAACCATTCATGTATACTCTTCTCTGCCAAATGAAAGCAAAATGACCTCCATACGTGTCCTTGTAAGTATGAAGCCATATTTCATGTATCCAGAAAAAAAGCCATTTCTGGGAAATGTGTATAATATTATTGCTGCATACTCACTTTTTTTCTGAAAGATTTTAAATATGTTTTGGACATTGACATAACTACTAACTCTGGTGTGAGAACACAAGATCTAGTATGAGAATTCATTATCCAGAAGCCAGAAGCTATAAAATGTTCAGTAATTAGCAGTGCTATAAACGTAGCTTGATAGATAGAGAAGGTAGGTATAAGGGAGGCTAGATCTTATTTTGTTTGTTTATCTTGAAAAATTAGCACATGCAGGAATGGAAGTCCAAGGAGTTTCTGACTTGCTCAGCTTTACTATGACTCATTCCTATACAAAACCCAACATGAATATATTGAGACGACTTGGAAGGAGAGCCCCCAAAATTGTCAAACCTGCACCTCTCACATAGAATATTCAACTGCATCCCTAGAGAAGAAATAATAAGTAAGACCTGTGTCTTTTTAATGACTACTTAGAGTAATACTCTCTCAGATTTCAGTTCTGCCCCCTTGTCAACCAAGTGTAAGAACAAAGAGAAATTAAAAAGAAGAGACTTCAGGGATGCCTGGCTGACTTAGTTGGTTAAGCATCCAACTGCAGTTCAGGTCATGATCTCGTGGTTCTTGAGTTCAAGGCCCATGTCAGGCCCTGTGCTGACAGCAGGAGCCTGGAACCTGCCTCAGATTCTGTGTCTCCCTCTCTCTTTGCCCCTCCTCACTCATTCTCTCTCTCTCTCTCTCTCTCTCTCTCTCTCTCTCTCTCTCTCTCTCTGTCTCAAAAATAAATAAACATTAAAAAATTTTTTAATAAAAACAAAAAAAAAGAAAAAGAAAAGACTTCATTCTCCATGTTGAAAATAAGGGAAGCAATTTCCATCTCTCCTTCATAGAGCATTTACCTTAAAAACTTGTTGCAGGGGCGCCTGGGTGGCTCAGTTGGTTGGGCGGCCAACTACAGCTCAGGTCATGATCTCGCAGTCTGTGAGTTTGAGCTTCAATTCGGGTCTGTTCTGAGCACTCAGAGCCAGGAGCCTGCTTCTGATTCTGTGTCTCCTTCTCTCTCTGCCCCTTCTCTACTTGCTCTCAGTCTCTCAGTCTCTCTCTCTCTCTCTCTCTCTCTCTCTCTCTCTCTCTCTCCCAAAAACAACTAAAAAATCTTTTAAAAAAAACCTTGTTGCTGTAAATACATTCTCCTCTTGTTGAAATGTATATAAATTCTTCTGAAATTTAGACAGGAATTCTGTCAACTTTAAGACCTAGGAATGTCTTTCTCAAGACTTTGAGAACCATGTCCTTTGAATGTAAATGTCCAAGTGAGATAGCACTCACATTTCCTAGTTTCTGAGAGAGGATAAGATCCTACCCAGCTGATTCCTACCTCCTGTTATAAAGACGTGAAAAGTGTATTGTAGCTTTATGTAAAGCTGATTAACTAACACAGGTAGTAACCCCAATTGCTACTGCCCAATCTTACTTGAGGATGAATTGAATTATGGTTTATCTTGAGAACATATATATAATGGGTTATATCTACCCGGCTGTATGCAGGGTGAGATTTCCTCCTGTCTTTGCAATCTCCGTGTGATTGCGATATATATATCACATTCTGGTTTAATGCTTATTCAATAACAAAATTGTCTCCTTCCTCTACTATCTTTAAGATGATTTCTGGATTGGCAGAATTTTTAAAAATTATGTTTCCCTAAAACAGGCAGGAGGCTTACAACCCAGGAAAGTCATTTTGATGGGTTCCAGTTCTGCCACGCCTGGAGGTAGGAGTGTCCTCTGGTTATCACTGCCTTGTCTACCTGGATGCCTGGGCGGGGGGGCTACCCATTCAGGCATTCACAGTAGGTGTGTTTATAAGATAAATTTACCCTGGCCCTCTAGCCAGCTGTCTTTCAAAGCATAGGAATTTTATTTTAATCAACACTTAATAATATCCAGATTCTGAGTTCTTGCCTGAGATTACAACCTTGAACTCAGCAATCCAAAATTTATCAAAGCCTGATTTTGAGAAATAACATTTATGAGAAATTGCCTGAAGGGAGTAGAGGGGGCCCATTCATTCTTCTTGATAATTTCATTTTTACCCTTGAATCAAACCAGAAAATGAGAGTGGCTTCCATGGACAAGACACTGATTTCCCCTTTTCTATGTTCTCATCTGGAGGATAAAGATAAAGGAACAAGATGTGTGTTCCCTAAGATTAGAACTTTAAACATCAATAGAGGTTCTGGAATTCAAAATAAAATGAACACAAAAAGGCTTATATGCACCACAGCAGCCAGAAAGTCTTAGTCACCTTGCTAGCACTATTGTTATCTTGCTAACTCTTAAATGTCTAAAAAATCTGCAGAGCGAAGGAATGAGAAAATAGGAGAAGAATTTGCCTTGTGTGTGTTTATGGGCAGCTGGTGAATGATTAGCTCTCAAGTTGTGTTATTAGCAAGTGGATCCAAAAGGTCAGAATCAACTGCATCTAATCATGTTTTTGGAAATCAATCGACCCTCAAGTTAAAAATAAAATAGGCCTAGGGCTGCATGTAGCAGGCGATGCGAGGAGCAGCAGGTCTCTTTCTATCTCATTCCCCAGTATGACTTTCACAGTTAAGCCTGTGGAAGGACAAGTGGGTCATAGAATGGTTGTGGATCAAAGTGTTGCCAAATTCACAAGACATGATGAATACAATCAGAAATAATTGTTGCTACTAGAATTTAATTTCTTTGAAGTAACTCTACTCAGAAATCGTTTACCTCACGCAGGGAGTTTGCTATAAATTAGATGGTGTTATACACCTGCTTGGAAACTACCGTATTGGTGTGAACAATTGACGTGTATGAAAGTGCCCTCCTTTGCTTGTATAACAGCTCATCACTAGCCAACTATTTTTAAAAGTGCCATATAGAATGCTAAAAAAATTCTTTGGAATGTAATACCTCCACCCCACCCTCACACTCAGCTTGTGCCAAATGCTATCCCCTGCCCAGCCTATGGGTTTTCCAAAGCTTGTGGGGACTATCAAAGAAAATAGAAAGAAATATTAGGTTTTACTAAAGAAATTGCAGTGAATCTCAACATAGAGCAGAGCTCTCAAAGTTAATCTACCAGGTTAAAGCACAGGTTGAATCTTTATGACACTAGACAGAAATATGTGACCAGATTTTTAATTAATTCAAAGCATTCTCCAAGACAAACTTTTGTTATGATTCTCCTGCTTTTACTTTCAAATGTTAGCTTCCAAGATTGAATAACTTACTCAATTTGCCCTCCTAAACTACCAATAAAGGAGCTAGAATTTGAGGATCTCAACTCCTGTTGTCCATTTGAACCAACGGGAGAGATTTTTCAAACAATCAATGTCTTTACCCACCTCCAGAGATCCTTTACTTAATTTGCCTGGAGTGGAACCCTGCTACTGAGGCTTTTAAAAAGTCCCAGTGAATTCTAATGTTCAGACAGAGTTGAGAACCACTGAATTAGATTGTAAGTGAAAGTGTTGTTTTGAGTTAGTTCTTTTAAAAGTTATTTTATAAATCTTATGATTTATAAAAACAAGGAGCAAATCAAATCAGATATATTTGAGGTCTGTTTGTTTTTAAATGAATTTCAAAGCAAATTTTAAAAACTAGTATCTACAAATAACATGATTGAAAGAAAACACTAGGTGGGATTCTCTGGCGGTAAGAAAGACAAGCCGCTGCCTTCAGAAATGAAGGAAAAACCAAGGAGGAAATTCTGAGATCCAGTCAAGTTTCTTCCATAATTCATTATTTGCACTGCATATATAACTGGAATGGTTTACTCCTTAGGCCATAAAGTCATAAGAATGGAATTGTTTTAGGGGCACCTGAGTGGCTCAGTTGGTTGAGTGACTGTCGTGAGCTCAGCTTAGGTCGTGTTCTCATGGTTCATGAGAACGAGCCCCATGTTGGGCTACAAGCTGAGCCCGGAGCCTGCTTGGGATTCCCTCTCTCCTTCTCTCTCTGCCCCTCTTCCCCCTCTCAAAATAAATGAATAAAAACTTTTAAAACATGAATGGAATTGTTGCATAAAAACAGATCGTTTTCTTGTTTGATGCTTTGTAGGTAAATAAATAAAAAGAGAGGGTTTGAGGAAAATATATGGGTCAATATTACAGTCTGACCACATATCATAAGGAGTTATAAAAAGTTGTCAAACTGCTTCCAAACATGCCAGTATTACCAACAAGTAAAACACAGCACACTGGAAGCATAAAATGGTCTTTTGCTTAATTATTTACATGTCTTTTAACACCAACAGTAACTATCTCACAAATGTTAAACTTCAAACTTTAGTTTCCTTTATGGTGTTTCCCATATGTTTGAAATCTGAGGTTGAAATCACTTTTGGTTAATCTTATCCACTAGCTTGATTTTAAGTTTGTCCCTAGAATTATGATATTTGATGCAAAAAATACAAATATGATATCGAAGCTATCCTTTTCTGCAACACGTTCAAAGGTTCTTAATTCAGCACTTACTAGCTGAACTGGATACCTTTGTTATTTAAATAACCAGCTGATTTTTCTACTACTCTGTAGAAACACTCTTATTGCATAGAAACAGGCTATTTGAGTTGAAGCCAAAATTATTACGTTTGAAAGAAAGAAAGAAAACATTTGATTGTCACTACTGTTTTTTACATTCCTCTGAAATGTGCAAAATTTGGGGGCACCTGGCTGGCTCAGTTGGTAGAGTGCATGACTCTTGATCTTGGGGTTGTGAGTTCGAGCCCCACGTTGAATGTAGAGATTATTTTTAAAACTTTTTTTAATGTTTATTTATTTTTGAGGGAGAGAGACAGAGAGACAGAGTGCGAGTGGGTAGGGTCATAGAGAGATGGATGTAGAGATTACTTAAAAAAGAAAAAAAGATCAGATGACAGAAGGAATGGCTTAAGAGCTGGAGAGAAGTAAGCCTCTGCAGGTTACTGAAATCAAGAAGCTACTTAATCAGTGACAAGAAATGCAGAGCAGGCTGTCAACTCAATGGCCGAATGGGGAAGTTATGAAAACACTCACCGAAATCAGTGTAAAATTTATTCAGTCATTCCACCTTTGGACATAATGGTTTGTCTGATTTTTTACTGTTACACAATTTGCCACTATCACCCTAAAAGGGCTAGCACACTGACAAAGAGTCAATATCTTTAATATAAAGGGAGTTCACAAGTCAATAAGAATACCAGTAGATAAACGCATAATGCATAAACAAAACAGACAAAAATCACAGAAAAGTACAGAATTTTTACAATGCAAATAATGTGATGAAAGATAATTTCTTCTCTTAAATTATTAATATTCTAAAATAGGACTTTAAAAGGAAGCAAGATTTCGATAGGATAGAGAGATTTAGGTAGAGAGCTGGACAGAGTAGTACAGCACTTAAGAGCTCAGGCTCTAGGCGGTCAGATCTGGATTCAATTCCTGTTGGAGCAGACCCTTCCCAGCTATTTGGTTCTAGGCAATATAATGATTTCCCTCAGCCTCAGTTTCCTCACCTGTAAAATGGGAACAATAATAGTACTTATCTTTGTTTTGTGAAGATTAAGTGAAATAAAGCATGCAAAGTGCATAATACTTTTTAACGTATAGTAAGCTCTCAAGAAATTGGCAATTATGATAATTCTCAATGCTGGCAAGAATATGCGAAAACAGCTATAAAAACAGGCTCCTCCTAGGGTAAATTGTTACAATTTTTTAGGAACACAATTTGGCTATATGTATTAAAATTTTTCCATATGTCCATAGTCATTGAACCAATAATCCTATTTAAAAATAATCAAAGAAGTGATCAAGGGTAGAAATCCACACTTATTCATAACACAGTTTTATGTTTTAATGACTAGTGTTATAGCAGAGAGCCACATGGTCTCATATGAGAAAAGTTTTCAAATTTGCAGAAATAGGAATTTCAGTTTAAGAAAAGTGGGTAATGTGCCCTAAATTGTACAAAATATGCTTTGGGAAAAGTTACATTTTATTTGCAGCTGTATTATTCATACTTCTCTTTTGTATTATGCTTATTTTTTTCTAAATTTGGCGGCTGCAGAAGTTACTATCCAAGGGTATCTGAAATGAGAGCATGAGATATCTCACCCCCTTCTTAAAAGCCCTTTAAAAATTACTTATTTTCCCTCACATTTACCACTTTGAGAGGATGTAGAAGAAGAAAACATTATTCAATTATCCTTGCTCTTGATTAAGAGAAAATTAAAAATTTCTGCACACAATTTTTCCTTGCCTCTTTGGCACAGCATTTATAAAAATACAAAAAAAAAATTAAGTGTATTTATTTTGACAGAGAGAGAGAGAGAGAGAGAGAGTAAGAGAGAACAGGGGACGGGCAAAGAGAGAGGAGAGAGAGAGAATCCCAAGCAGGCTCCACACTGTCAGCCCAGAGCCTGAACCTGGGCTAAAACCCATGAACCGTGGCATCATGACCTGAGCTGAAATCAGGAGTCAGACGCTTAACAGACTGAGCCACCCAGGTGCCCCTACGAAGAGGGGCACAAAATGTGAAGTGACTGCACATTTGTATGAAAATTGACAGGTATGTTTCAACTGGTATGCTTTTGCCTATATGCAGAATTCTGCCCTGAGCAGAATTTACCAGGGGATCAGGGGGCAGTGCTCAGTGAGCTCACCAGACACCTTCCAATGAGCTATAACTGAGACACCATGAGACTTTGGGGCTGCTGATTCACAACACCCACCATAAGTATTATGGGCACTCTTTGACGGTCGAGACAGGACAACAGTGTTTCACATATGTATCCGAAGTGGAAATCACAAAGACAGATATTGGGATAGAAAGAGTTGGTTTATGATCAAGGTGCCACACACATGGGGACCTCTAGAACCACCTTTCACATCGACAAGCAGCAAGAATGTACTTACTCAGCTATCAATTGCTTCTGAACAACACAAAGTGGGCCAGTAAGTTTTTTTTTAATGTAAATATTGGGGTGCCTGGGTGGCTCAGTCGGTTAGGCCTCCGACTTTGGCTCAGGTCATGATCTCGTGGTCCGTGAGTTCAAGCCCCGAGTCGGGCTCTGTACTGACAGCTCAGAGCCTGGAGCCTGCTTCGGATTCTGTGTCTCCCTCTCTCTCTGCCCCTCCCCTGCTCATCCTCTGTCTCTCTCTCTCAAAAAAAAATAAACATTTAAAAAATTAAAATTTAGATATTTAAATTTAATATTTAAATAATTTAATAATAATTAAATAATTTCAATATTAAAAATACTTTAACTATTAATATTTTTTAAAATAAGATTTATTTCCACAACCTAATATCACATGGAAATGGATAACTATATCTCTAATTGTATCTTACATTTACCTCTTTGGAATCAAGAATTTCATGTTCAGGAATAGCCACCATTGGATGACTCAGCTTCACAGAAAAGTTGCCCAGGATGTGATCAGGGGTAGGAGTAAGGAGAAATAAATGTTTAAATTTCATTTAAATAGATATTTAAGCAATGACATAAGTATATTATCGCTGACCACAGTAGATTCTTCCAAATGTACACATTTAATTTGAATTTAAATTTGATTTGATTTGTTATTAAAAACATGGGCAGATATTCTTGACATAGAAAAAAAAGTGTCAGTGGTGAATATATTGAGCATGAGACCATATCTTATTTATCTTTGTGTCTCACATAAACTCTTAACAGTGTTTGGCATATAGCATAGATAGTTATTAATTGTTTATTGAATAAATGAATTGTTAAAACACATGGCAGATTTCACAGAGAGGAAACAAAGTTATATTTATGTCTCAATCCTCACAATAGGCCTCAAATGAAAAGCTCCAAAGTGAAAGAAACCAATCATGCTCAGATCCCAGTATATGCAGATGTGTCTACAGAGAGTAAATGCTTCCTCAGAATATAAAGCATTGTGTATTGCAAACATTAAGAATCTCAATGTATAGGGACTTCATAAGCATTGCAATCTTACAGGATGAGGGTATTACAATTAGTTTACAACACAGTGCCATTTTAATAGGAGAGAGGCTTTTTGCTTATATAGAAATGTTTATTGTTGCAGGGGTCTTCTAAGCATTATACATACATTTAAACCTATTAAGATAGAAAAAGGCAAAGGTAATGCAGGAAAAGAGAGAGGCAGAATGAGGGACCCACATACATGAAGGGCAGGGACGAGCTATCATTCATAATAAATCTGCCCCCCCTTTTTTCGCCATCTCTCCTCATTTCAACTTCGGGGGAACCACAGTACCTGATTTGCCAGAGCATTCCTTGTTCCTACTATTGTCCTGAGCAAATCAGGATTATGAAAATAATTGCCCCCCTTTCACTCTCACTAGGGTCCTGCTTTGATCAGTAAATCAGTAGAGCAGTGACTAGTTCCTAATCCTCCAGTAAAATTCAGAGGAGCCCAACAATCTGGCCTTAGCCCAGGGAGGGTGCCATCATTGGCTGCTAGGATAGCCAAGGAGGTCCTGTTCCACATCTCCTCAGGCTTCCCTCCCTCTGTTCCAGCAGATTTTCACAAATGGAGCCTGCTTTTATTTAAAGCTATAGTTTCACTAAATCCCAAACATTACACTCTGTTCCCAACCATGAAATCCTCTGGGTATCGTAATATCAAGACTCCTAGCTGCCTAAGACCATCGCTTTAAATAGAAGCATGATCTGGTCCCAGAGCCAACTAGAGATCTAAATAGCATTCCAGAAATCATCTGGAAGTGCTTAGTTCTCATTCATTGAGGTCTCCTGAGATCCTAAGTATGGCTCAGGACTGGACTCTATGTACCATTTCAAACCTTAGACCCAGGTAATTGGTCCTGGAGGCAGCAGAATCTTTAGCATACCTAGGCCAAGCTCTAGGGTAATTATATAAATCATTAGAGTTTGCACAATGGCAAATTTTCATTCTCTTGGTCGCTTAAGATATAATAGGGTAAATATCCAAAAATTTAAAAATGTTGGAAACCTTCCAATAAAATTTTCAGCTAAGATTACAAAAGTAATTGAATAATTATGTAATACCTATTTTTATACTCCATTCCTTCTTTCCAATATAGGCACTCATTCATTTATATCCATTTCATTTTAATCTTTAATTTCAGAAACTGTGTGTTAACTACCCTAATCAACAGACGAGAACAGAAAATGATGAATCCAAATTAACTGGTATTTCCCTAATCATTTATGTTTGGCTTTGGAATGCTTTCTTCTCTTTATGATTTTTTTTTTATCACAGTGGGATTACCTTTGTATTATCCTCAAGCTGACGAAAAATGTAAAATAAAATGTGATAATAATATCTTTGAAGGTTAATGGATTTAGCCATAACAATTTATTATGCACTCACATGATGAATTCCTTACACATATTAGTTTACTTTTCACAACACTCTAGTGAGCACTGGTATTACCCTGTTTCACAGATGAGGAAATTAAAGCACTCAGAGACAGAATGACTTAGTCCAGGTCTAGAACTAGAAAACGGCAGAGCCATGACTGGAATCCAGGATGAAAGTTTCAGAGACTGTGCTTTCAAAGCAAGGGTACAGTGGTAATATGCCGGGAAGTTACTCAGGAGACAGGACAGGGTGCCAGGGTAAGGGAGTGGGGTGCATCATTTTGCAAAAGGAAGAGCCACATATTGAAGACATGAGTGCCTCATTCAGAGATCAGAAGCAGTCAGGAGTGTCTGGTATAGTTATGAAAGGCCACACCGGAGACATAATACAATGGAGCTTATGTGTCAGATGAGGAGTCTGACTTCATTCTCCAGGCAATGAGAAACCAGTGAAGTACTTTAAGCAAGAAAGGGGCATGTGTGATCAGATTTTCATTAAAAAAAAAAAAAGAAAGAAAGTCATTGTGACTGATGTGCAAAATATGGAAGGCTGTGGAAGTGGAGTGAGAGGTCGGAGGGCTTGGAAGATTTATGTAATCCAAGAGAGAGAATAAAGAAGAAGGTTTATATTAAAGCATTGCCTTACAGTGTGGAACAGACTCAAGATTTTCCTGGGTGACTCCAGACCCCCTATGCCCTAGGATGAGTGAAGAAGCATCAGGTAGACATGTTGATATGACTTTCCTACTGATTAGGGAAGACACACTGAGAAGCCTTGGAGAAAATTAATGTTGAGTGTTGATATCTCTGCTGAATAGAGAGACTTTGTACCGCATGAGGGCTAGAGATGCTAAGTGCAGAGGACAATAAAATATTGTGTGAAAATCTTCTCACAATAAGAATGGTAACAATGAAGCTAAACCACTAAAATAAATTCTACAGGGGTACCTGGGCTAGCTCAGTCGGTAGAATGAGTGACTCTTGATTTCAGGGTCATGAGTTTGAGCCCCGTGTTGGGCATAGAACCTACTTAAAAAAATAAATAAATAAATAAATTCTACATAGGTGAGTGGCTTGCTATGCAGTGAGTAGGTGTATGGTGAAGGACAGAGTCATTCAAGACTGTTTATTTGGTGCTAAGTGTTCTGGAAAGCATATTACTATTATGCCTCAAAAAAAACTGAAAAGTTAGTAATTTTATCATCAGAGCATTATTCAGCATAGAAGGATGAGTGAGATAGAAAGCTCAGGTGAAATGAGACACAACATACTTTTCTCCTGGATGCAAACTCATGTCCTGGATACTGTATCACAGATTAATTGGACCTTTGCTCACTCACTACTGTGGGATAATCAACAAGTGGTATTTGAACACAATATTCAGTTGATTTTTATTACACTCTTGATCCCAGCTGCCACCACACTAATATAAAGCCTTATGAAGTGTTTGTTACCAGTGTGGGGCTTTCTCATAAATGTCACTTCTTCTCCCAAGGTAACACGAACGAGTTCTCTAACAAAGACAGATAAATGAGCTCAAACCAACTGAAGAAATCAGAACCCCGACAACCAGAAAAAAAGAAAACATGCAAAATGTGGTTAAACCACTTCTTTACGTCTTGACTCCACATGAGAAATGGAATTCAAAGCTCTAACTTTGGTGGCCTCCCACATGAAGATGAAGGTGGTTTTCTTGGCTACCAGAAATTATGAAGCAGAGGAAGATTTGTGAGAAATGTTAACATTTTAAAATTGGCAAGAGTGCTACAAATGCTATTCAGAATTCAGTCCTTTGAGATTGCTTCTTAGCTGAGCTATATCTTCTCCTAAATTTCTTTCACTCCATTCATCTTTGGTAAACGGTAACTTCCACTTCTGTTTCCTGGTGTAGACTTGTGAACCTCTCAAGTTACAGTGTAACCGTCTGAAGAACATCCCTCAAAATAGATGTGACAAACTATTTTAGCAATACCTACAGCAAATCGTGTATCTCATAGGTATATAATGCTGTCATTATGAAAGTGTAAGCCTTTGGGCATCACGTGGATTGTGTCATTCAGTTTTAGGACCTTTACACTTGGCACAGGACCTGCTCAGCACAGAGTACAAGCAAATGATTACTGGGTAAATAAATTAAGGAAAGAAAGAATGAATGAGATGGCTATGGAAAAGAGGATTTTCTGACTTGCAAAATTAAAGAATTCTGAATTAGTGAAGAATTAGGATGCATTTACTGCATTCCTAAAGAACTCATTTGTATGAAATTTTGCAAGTCAAGGGAATTCTGAGCTAGAACTATCATGCACATGTGTTCTATTTGACCCTCACAATTTTTTCTTTAAATTTTTTCTTATTTTTTTTAATGTTTATTTATTTTTGAGTGACAGAGAGAGAAAGAGCATGAGCAGAGGAGGATCAGAGAGAGAGAGGAAGACACAGAATCCAAAGCAGGCTCCAGGCTGTGAGCTGTCAACACAGAAACTTATGTGGGGCTCAAACCCATGAACCTTGAGATCATGACGTGATCCAAAGTAGGACACTTAACCGACTGAGCCACTCAGGCACCCTAACACTCACAATTCTTTTGCCCAAAAAGGAAATGAATTTAGTTGTGTTTGAGGCTACCAACTCTACCTGCAGGTTTGTATTTCTAGTTTCTCTTGAACTGCTTAAATGTCTTGCAAACTTCTTCTCAGGCACCACCTCCACTTACGATGTAAAGGTGGAAGTCCTTCAAAATGCTTGCTAAGGGAATGAAGAGTACGAAATATGGGTTTGTCTTATTTCCCATAAAGACTTCGAGCTGCTGGAGGGTAGGACCCATCATACCCTAGCAGTTGTATACCAAACACTGGATCCGCTTTATTGCTCGAGTCTATGCCTTTGGCATCTGCATGGCTCAGTTGGTTGAGCGTGGTTGGTTGAGCTCAGATCATGATCTCATGGTTCATGGGTCCAAGCCCCACACTGGGCTCTGTGCTGACAGCTCGGAGCCTGGAGCCTGCTTTGAATTCCGTGTCTCCCTCTCTCTCTGCCCCTCCCCCCACTCATGCTTTCTCTTTCTCTCTCAAAAATAAATAAACATTAAAAAATTTTTTTTAAAAAGTCTATGCCTTGAACAAAACATGGGAGTGATCCAAGATTTCTGTTACTGAGGGCAGTTTATGACATGTGCTATGAGGAAAAACCTGCTCTCAATGACAGGGAGAAATATACTACTCCTACCCATATGTCTTAAAGAGCTCTTCTGCACTAGCCTGAAAATTTACCTACAGAATATCAGTAATTTAAATATTTATTTTTAGAATTTAAAGATGCAGCATCTCTTTTTTGGTGATGCCAAAAATTATTAAAATTTTTCCCATGCCAGGGGTGACTGGCTGGCTCAGCTGGTAGAGCATGTGACTCTTGATCTTGGGGTAGTAAGTTCAAGTCCCATGCTGGTGTAGAGATTACTCAAAAATAAAATCTTTAGGGGCGCCTGGGTGGCTCAGTCGGTTAAGCGGCCGACTTCGGCTCAGGTCATGATCTCGCAGTCCGTGAGTTCGAGCCCCGCGTCGGGCTCTGGGCTGACAGCTCAGAGCCTGGAGCCTGTTTCAGATTCTGTGTCTCCCTCTCTCTGACCCTCCCCCGTTCATGCTCTGTCTCTCTCTGTCTCAAAAATAAATAAATGTTTAAAAAAAATTAAAAAAAAAATAAAAAATAAAAAATAAAATCTTTAATTTTTTTTTTCCTATGCCACTAACTCCTTATGTGACTTAGGGAACATCACTTTGGCTCTGGGCCTTGGTTTCCTCACCTTTAAACTCTGGACCCTAACTAGATGAGTTCTGGTACCTCCTCTACTCAGATAACTCGGTGAGTCTGTGACATATAAAAGGAACTCTGTTGATGGATAAATGATGCTGTCTCAGAAAAAAAAAAAAAAATTGCTTCTTTCTTGGAATCTCCCGCACTGAGCCACAGCTGAGCTAGATGCTGTACCTCCATCAATGGTAAAGATGAACTCTCCATAGAATCTCAACTGGAGGGGCACCTGAATGACTCAGTTGGTTAAGTGTCCAGCTCTTGATTTCAGCTCACATCATGATCTCACAGTTCTCGGGATTGAGCCCCACATCTGTCTCTGCACTGTCGGATTCTCCCTCTCCCTCTCTCTCTGCCCCTCCCCTGCTTGTGCTCTCTCTCTCCCTCTCCCTCCTTCTCTCTCTCTCTCTCTCTCTCTCTCTCAAAAATAAATAAACATTAAAAATTAAAACTAAAAAAGAATCTTATCTGGAATCCTTAATATCAGTTCTTAACTGTGCTACTTGCTCCTTGTATGTATGAACTTTTATAAATACTACGAGGTTTCACAACATCCCTCTGTGTATTCCCTGAGTATTGTCATATACTCAGTTGGCATTTGGTATATTTTCATTGTTTTATAAACCCAGAGAAAACTTCCTATTGAGTGTTGATCATTAATATCATTATTTTGGGGTCTAAGTACCAGTAAATCTAATACCAGTAAGAAAACAGGAATTTTCTGCTCTGATCTTTGTAATAAGTCTTTTTAGATATGGTTGAAAATTTCCAAATTAAACTATTTTTACTGTTTGCCTTTTCTCTTCCATCCCAGGAGGGACAGACTTGGGACAGTTAGAATTCCTTCCTCTAAAGACCACTTTCTAAAGGGCAGTTTAATGGAATTTTTTTTTCTCATCTACTCTGTGTTCAGCCTGTTTTGAAAACAAATACCACATCCCTGTGTTTATTCACATTTTTCATCTAGACTTCCTTCTTTCTCAACTAGAAAATGACTTCCCTAAGGGGTTGAACTACACCATTCACTTTTTTCATTGCACAGCTCCCAGGTTGTAATGAAAATGGAACAACATCTATATTCCAGCACCATTCAAATTCGGGATTCAAATTTGGGAAACTGAAATTGGAATTGACAAGGAAGCATATTTGTTCTCTGTCTTTCCTCTAACCTTCAAGGGCACAATTATTTGCTTAGTACTACAAGCAAAACATCGCTTTCAATTGTTGTTGATATCATACTCATTCTAATACAATCATAAACCAAAAGACTCTTTCTTCACAAAAGATAATGTTGGTGGAATATTTTTCTCCCCTGTTCTTTCTTTTCCATAGAACATAAGGGCTATTAGCTATTATATTCCAATGGGACAAATAATAAAAAATACAGCTCGGTATTAAGATTCAGCCTCATAAATATTTTTCAGTCCAATTCCAGCTGTTCCTAATTTGCAACTAGTTATTCCCAAGTTGCAAGAAACCTATCCCAGGACCCAGGAGTGTGTCAACAGATGTCAATCGATGTATTACAAAAATTTGGAAAAGTGTTTCTTAAGAGGAACAGGCACAAACATGATGGGGTCAAACTGTGTTCTCCCCGACTTCCAAACACCCCCCTACCAGACCCCATTCTGCTCTCCCCTAACACTCCACTCCCAGCAGCATCTTTGAGAATGTAAGGAGGAGAGGTTGAAGAGGAAGAGAGCAAATGAGCTGAGGACTGTATGACTTAAGATCAGGAGAGCAAGGCTGTCAGAATATGTCGGGAATGGCTGCAATCTAAGACCAAGTTACAATAGGCACCGCAGGATGTAGGTGGGGCAAGATGGGGGGCTAGGCAGTGAGTGTAGTGACAGTTTCAAGGTATACGGAAGACAAGGTAAGAGTGTTAGGAGGGTCTCATGTCATTCCTGAAATGTACTGTGAAGCAGTGTATATAAAGATGGAGGAATGGGGTCCACCTCCAAGGAAGTGGGGCAGACAGGCTAAATACTGGAGGCAGCCCTCGTCCCTGGAGAATCTCATCTCTAAAATCTCATCCCTGGAGAATCTGTCTCCTTTTACTCCTTGCTATCTTCCCAGCAAAAGCACATCCTAACAGCCATGGTAGTTTTTATTCAAACTTCAAACCATAATGGATGTGGTATTTACTAAATTAGAAGTCCATAGAAAACCCCTATGTTTAGTTATGTTATGTTAGTAGGTTTTAGCCATTCCAAAGAGTAAGATCTTTTGCAAATTAGGATAAAAATGCTTATAATAGTACATATTTGTCTAACATTTTTATCAGCTACAGTTTGATAAACTGTTAAAATGTTATTGAAATTTTGAAGCATAAAATGCATTCCCAGGCATACAAAGCTTCAGAATATTTGCCAAATAAGGACCGCTTTAAAGTCCTTCTTAGATCAAGAAGAGAAACAAATGCAGGAGGGTGAAGTAGGAAATTCAGGAAGGAGGGTAATAAAGCACTCTGAGTATGGTTTTGCCATTAAAAAAAGAAAACAGAAAAAAGAAAGACCATGTACAAGACAGAAATTATAACCATAAAATGGCAGAAATAAAAATTGAGAATGAAATATATCAACATGATGAGAGGTAATGGAAGGGGCAAGATGAGACTTGTCTTACTAGAAGATTTAGATATTAATAAGGATATATGAACATGAATGTGGACCCTAAGCTAAGGGCAATCATAACAACAAAATAGAATGAAACTTTTAAACTAGTAAACTAAAACCAAATCTCTTGGGTGGAAAGCTGGAGAGAAAAGAAATTGTAGTAATGGAAAATGTAAAATAATATGACAATATTAAGGTCATGTAGTGAGATAATCTCATACATTAAGAGAAATCTCTATAGGTACAATTAAAAATCAAGACCAGAGAATATTTGGTCAATAAAAAATACACACACACAAGAAAACGTATAAAAATTGAAAATAAGAGGAAAAGATTTATCTATCCAAAATGAGACAAAATAAAACTGGAATAGCAATGTTATATTTATAAATGGATGGACCTTAAGAAAAAAATTATAAGAGACAAGAAAATACATTATATACTAGTAAAAAAAAAACTCAATGGACAAGAAGATCTGACCATCATAAGTATACATTCTTAATAATACAAAGTATTGAGATTAGTGGTTGACCTCTGATTCTTTGAGGGCAAAGGAGATACCTTATGCTTCATTTTAATGCTTCAATAGAACTAAGATAGTGTTTCAATGACCAATGGGAGATAAGTAAATATTTTTAAACAACCTGAAGAAGGGTCCAACCCCATGGTCATATCTTCCTTCCACAAAAGCTTTCTACTTGATTCACAGAACATATGGAACATAAGGCTTATTGAGGGCAAATGGGTACTATTATTTGATAGCTGTAAAGGAAATGTTCTGAGTTGTATTGAATCAGTCACATGTGGGTAAACTTCAACAAATTGAAAAATCTGAAAAAATGTTCTGCTTATATTTTAGTGAAAGGAGTAAAACAGTGATCACATTAAGCAAGATGAAGCCACATAGGAACATTCTGCCCTGAAGTTTCAAAATAAGAGACTACTCCATGATGCACATACCACATGGTATATGTGGTTTTTGTTACATTGAGTAAAAGAATAATGAAATAAATTAAAGCAATGAGACAAAAAGTAGGTTGAACCATATCAAACTGATAAAATTGATGTTCTTGTAGGTCAAGAACTGTTGGATGTGGATCAACCTCATACAAAAGACATTTGAAAAATAAGTAGTAGCATTAAAGGAAGTTTAGACAAACAACTGTGCTCAAAGATAAACATATATATGTATGTGTGTGTGTGTGTGTGTGTGTGTGTGTGTGTGTGTGTATATATATATATATATATATATATATATATGGAGACTCAATTTATAAAAACTCGGTTTACAAAGATGAATGCCTCCACAAGGGTTTTTATCATATTTCAGGGCCTACAGCTGCCTCCTTCTATAGACCATTGCCCTCAGTTGAGGATACCAGCCCTTAGCCCTCAGCTGAGTTTCTTGACACTCTCCCACATCATGGTCCACAACCAAAGATTGACTGACAGTGGGGATCAAAGTTCAGCACCTTTTCCACAAGGGTGGATAACTTTGCAATCTATGCTAGCCTCCCTATGAGTTAGGCCAAGGCCCACCTCTACCTGAGAACACATTTGCTCTGCTACTTGTCCTTCTCAATGAGGATTCACTCTCTCTTTTACAGGAAATAGCACAACCTCAGTAAATCACAAACACCTGAACCCTTGTCTCAGGCTCTATTTCCAAGGAAACAGCTCTAGATACCATGCACTGGGGAAGAGGCAGGTGGCAGCTGAGTGCTCTGATATACAAGGAACTCATTTTTACTTTGTGCCTCTATCTGAACGAGGTGCAACTTGATGGCAGTTTATTTTCTTTATGCCTATAAAACACAAGTATGGTCAATAGATTCTAAGGAGCCAGTATGTTTTTTATAAGAGCTTTAAAAATCATCTTTGTCCAAGTGTACCTTTCCTCACTAAAATTGCCATCCAGCCTGCCTCCTACTGCACAGTTCTTATGAATTAGTAAGTTCTTAATTTTTAAAATGATTTTATTAAAAATGTTACAATGAAAAAATTCAGCTATAGATGACAACAAATGAGCTCAGAGACAGAGGTATAAGAATTGATTGTTCTTGATTTCCTGGAAGAAATTTAAAAGTCAACTGTTTGTGATTACACTAAGTACATTTTAAGAATGAACACTGGCGATTAGATAACCTGAAACATGCCTGGTCTCAAATGCCAGCCTGTCATTAAGGCATCTGTTGTGTTGAAATGTCCTTCTTGCCCTCTAGTGGAGAACCTAACTAAATATGATTGATACTTGATTTTTCAGAACTGTTTCTCTTAAGATACCTGCTCCCTGGCATTCGTTTTTAATGTTAAAAGCCCAATTAATTTGCATTTACCCATTTTGAACAGAATGTTCTTTATGAACATATACAGATTCATCCATTCTGAAAACAATTTGGCATAGGCAAACAGTGCCCCTGTTTTGGTTTCCTGAAAAATCTAAAAACATTAAAAACCAATTTTGAGTTGGCTTTTTCTCCTATTCCGCCCACCTCAAAGGTTTTCTATTCTACAGTATCAGAATAGTTATCCAATTCCCAGAAACTCCCAAAGTTTCCAGAAAAGTTTTGGAATTGAGAGCAAGGTGGCTTATCTCTCTGGGATGATAGAAAATAAATTTTCTTGGTTTATTCACACAGAAGGACTTCTAATTATGTAGATGAAACAAAAACAGATATTATCAAGGAGAAGGATAAAATGAGGTTTTTTTGCCTCTAAAGTTCAAGATGACTTCTTTTTTTTTTAAATTTTTTTAACATTTATTTATTTTTGAGAAAGAGAGAGAGAGCATGAGTTGGGGAGTTACTGCCAGAGGGAGACATAGAATCTGAAGCAGGCTCCAGGCTCTGAGCTGTCAGCACAGAGCCTGATACAGGGCTGGAACCCACAAAATGCAAGATCATGACCTGAGCCAAAGTCAGATGCTTAACCAACCGAGCCACCCAGGGGCCCCTCAAGATGACTTCTTTCAGTAAATATGGCGGCCTCAGTCTGTCAAAGTATTAGATGTACAGTGGTTCTCTTAGGCACTAACCTTTGAGTCTGCTGCAGAAACATGGTTGCAGCCTGGGGTTGTAAAGTGAAAAGCACTGTGGCCTTTCATGATAAACCCAGTCTCTTCCAGTAACTCACATCGTCATGGCCTTGGGTGTGTTAGGAGTATTATTCTGCAACATTTGCCTCCAGTTTCCTCATCTGTGAACTGAAGTAAGGCGCATGACCTCAGTAGTTAGTTCCTGTCCTGAGGTAAATGGCTCTGTTATTTGGCCAGACAGAAGTCTATGATTCCAGAGTGGTGGTGTTGGTGAAGCTGATGATGCTATTTCCTTGATAGTTTTTTGTTTTGTTTTGTTTTGAAGGGAGAGTCTTAAGAAAAATTAGTCAAGTGCCAGCTTTTGAGCTAGTCTGCTGGAATTTTATACAAATTATTTACACTTTCTGAGCCCAGTTTCTTTGTATGTGAAATAAAGGGGATAAAACCTACTTTATTATGCTCTGAAATTTAACTAAAATGCGCTCTATAAAGTGGCATGTTATTTGCAACGACATGGATGGATCTTGAGGGTATAATTCTTAGTAAAATAAGTCAGCCAGAGAAAGGCAAATCCATATGATTTCACTAATATGTGGGTTATAAGAAACAAAACAAAGAAAAACAAAAACTCTAAAAATTAGAGAACTGGTGATTACCAGAGAGGAGGTGGGTGAAATAGGTGAAGGCAATTAAGCGTGCACTCAGCGTGGTGAGCTCTGAGTACAGTAAGACCTGTTGAGTCACTAAAGTGTATACCTGAAACTAATATGACTGTATGTTAACTATACGGAAATTAAAAAGTTAAATTAAAAAATAATATAACAAAATAAAATAAACATAAATAAATAAAGTGGAACGTATGCCTACTTTTTCCCAGTATGAATTTCTTTCTTACAAAACTTCAGTGACCCCTCAACTCACTCCCTGCCTTCTGCTCACATATCCAGCTAACCCAGTGCCCCCAGGGATGCAGAAGCTGTCTGAAAGTCTTACTTCTGGCTAACTTCAAACAATAGGTCTTGGTTCCAGTTGCTTCTTCAATACTCTGGCCTGCTTCCATTTCCTCACGCTTGGCCCTGTTCCTTTTCTTTCCCGCCTGGAAAACTTCCTGCTGTTCCTTCTAACTGGAGTGCCCAGCAGGCCCCCAAATGGCTTCTTTTTAGACCTGGATTCAGACATCATGGCCTCATTACGTCTTTCTGGATTCATCAGACTAGAGCAGGACTTCTGTAACAGATACTCATAACTACTTGATTGTCTTCTACGGGACACTTGCCACAATTATCATTAAGTAATGGGCTTTTTTTGCATATTTAATTTCTGCTTCTCCCAAGTAAAGAAGAACGTACCTGGCAAAGGCCCCTCACATTTCTCTGACCTTGATCTCCGTGTATGGCCAGCAGAGACACCTAAAGGATACTTAGTAAATCTTTGTGAAATAAGTAATTTGTCAACTTCCTGACTCCAGGGTTCCGAGACCTCATGTTGGAATAAAAAAGCTGCAAAATTTTATGCTCCTTATTACCAGTAGGGAGTTAGGCTCTTACTTAGACAAGGTTTTTGTAACCTTGAACCAAATCACTTAACTTAGTGCTCATTTTCTCATTTTGAAGCTAGGTGCAATTGTAAACGGCTTCTCTCAAAGGAGTGTTGCTTTATTCTTAAAATACATCTGGAAAAGACTTTTCACATCTTTAGATCTAAATATTTACAGCTTACCTTAGAAAAACAAATTTTTATTTCAAAGCCCCCTCAGCCTTTGAACCAGTAGGTGAAGGTTAGAATTGCTTTAGATTTTCCCTTCTGCAGCTAAATCACAATCTGCTTTAACTTCTGTTGATTAATCTCTGTTGAAATATCAGAGGAAGTCTCAAAAAAAAAAAATCTCCTTTCAGATGAGCTACTAAAAAATTTAACCCACGTTGGAAACATGCCTATATTAAAATTTTAATTCACTTATCACATGTCTGTGGATTCATAGAGTCAGTTTTCTGAGTAGCCATGCAATGATATCACCAGTTAAGATAGTCTCAATAATGGACACAATAGAAACTTTACAAGTTGACTGAATTTGAAAATAAATAAGTAGGAGAACAAATGGAGGAAAAGAAAGTGAGAAAATTCAACATTTATAGGATGAATGACCCAACGGGTTTAAAGGAAGCATGCTCTTGACCTAGGAACAAGCTAAAGCCATTTTACGGAGGATCCTTTCCTACCTACCCATCCTGGATATAAAAGTTGCCTTCCTTTCTTCTGTCTTCCTAGTTCATTCACATAGTACAGCACTACCAGGAAACCTCATCAGAGGTTCCAGAGTCCATTGCCAACCCCTAATACTCCATTTTGTGAAAATAAAAGACAATAGAGCTTGAATCTCCTGATAAGTTCACTGTCTATTACATTTAGGTGTAACATTCCTATGCCTATTCCCTAAACTGTGTATTTCTTATCCATAATACATTTGGCTAAAAAGGTCCCCACACTATTCAAATAACTGTCTCTCACTTTCGGCTTATTCTGAGTGATCCTTTATGTAGAAAAAAACAAATAATGAATGGAATTGGACTGAAATATCCCCATTGTGTTCACTCTCCTCTCATTTTGTCATTGCAGACAAGTTATATTTCCTCTTTGTTCTTAATCTATAATCTCAAGAGCAGCTGCTTGGAAAAGAGGCTAATAAAAATGGATCAGTAAATACTGTGTTGACACATCATAAAGATAAGATACATTTCAAGTTAAATGTTTCACCTCTCTTAGCAAGAACATAATTCTAATATAAAGGATCGGTATATTCTAAAATCTCATTTTATGAAAAAGGCATTTTAATTTCTTAAAAAGTAAATCATAAAGTACATGTTGGCAGCTACAGTACTTTTTCAAAGAGAAATGACTTTTAATAATTGAAGCAGCGTTCTGGGGAAAAAAAAATGTACCTTCTGATTCAGTTAAGTCCATGAATACTGGACGTATAAACACTCAGCCCAATGGTAAATGTTACAAGCACATGGGAGCAATTTTGATTAAGAATTCAACCTAACATTTATGATTTTCTTTAATTAAGAAAAAAAAATCCTGTGACCTAAGGTAGTATATATACCATTTAATACTTGTGTCTCCTTTTACTTGATAAAAGTTTTATGTGAAAAATCAACCATTATAATCAAGCACTTTTTAACATGTTGATATAGTTTTTCTTTGTAACTTTATTTCTCATAATGAAGTTTATATTCTTGTTGAATCATTATGGAATTTAAAAGATGAAAGAGGAACAATTTGCTACCATAGGGAAAGCTCAAAATTTTCGGAAATGTAAAAACTTTTAAGATCATCCAGTCCAGTGGAAGTTATGAGTTTAGGAGTGTTTTGTTTTGTTTTGTTTTTTGGTTTTTTGTTTTTGCTTTTTGGGTTTTTTTGTTAAGCTTATTCATCTATTTTGGGAAAGAGAGAGAGGGAGAGGGAGAGAGACAGAGAGTGTATGTGCGAGTAGGGGAGAGGCAGAGAGAGAGGGAGAGAGAGAAAATCCCACACAGGCTGTACATTGCCAGCACAGAGTCCAATGAGGGGCTTAAACCATGAGATCATGACCTGAGCCAAAATCAAGAGTCAGAAACTGAACCAACTGAGCCACTCAGGTGCCCCTGAGTTTAGGAGTTTTAAGTAGGTCTCAGGAATCTGCATTCTTCTGAAGCTCCCCATGTAATTCTCATGAAATACAGCCCAGTTTTGATCTTAGAGTAAGAGTTTTAGAACCAAACCCAATATCCTACTATTCCAGAGGAAAAAGAAACTCACAGAAAAAGAGTGACCTGTGTCAAAAATATCATTTCTGTAAATTAAATGTACACAAAACAATAATGCAATATTCGGAAGAAAATATGCAAACAAATGAAAAACAGTATAGTAGACTATGAAGAAAAAGGAAAGGGGAGTGAGAAATCAGAGGTAAAGCAAATACATATGGGAATAAACTTGAAAGCATTAAAGGAATGAATAGGTTGTAATACAAGGAAAAAACACATTATAGATGAGAGTAATGTCCTCCCAGTTATATCGATGGATTGTTTCTTCACTCCAGCACCAAAATCCCACAAACAACAGGTAGCATGCTGAAAAAATATATAAAACTGAGAACTTAAGTTGGAACATGAAAGTTTCAGGTTGCCACTTGATCTTGCTAAAAATCCTATGATACAGATTCTATTTTTTTTTTTTTACATTTTTTTAAATTTCTTTAAGTAATCTCTGCACCCAAAGTGGGGCTTGAACTCATGACCCCGAGATCAACAGCTGCATGTTCTATCTACTATGCCAGCCAGGTGCCCCTAGAGATTCTATTTTTATTGCTATTTTATAAATAAGGAAACTAAAGCAAGAGTGTGGATTACTTTTCTAAACATGACCATAGAACAATTCATTTATTCAACAAGATTAATTCAGCAACTGATATCTTACTTGTTTAGAGGCTACAGTTTTGTTGCTCTAGGTCTACTTACTGATCAAATTGGACACTTCTAATAATGACAAGGAGCAAAGAAATAATTGAAATCATATAATATTAAAACTATTTATTAACAAATGGTTTGTTACACTAGTAGATCTATAAGATATTTATTTTCAAAAAAAAAAAACTATTTTTAAAAGTATTTTTTTCCAAAACAATAGGAAAAATAGAATAGATACTCTTTTACAAAAATGTCCAGGACGGATCAGGACACGTGTCATCTTACACAGGAATATATGTTTTCCTCTCTCCGTGAAAGATCTTCACATCTTGCCCTGACCCCCAGCAGTCCTGATCACAGCCTGGGGTCTGCAAGCTGGAGTGATCAGGGCTGGGGAGGGTCCTGGGCAGAAAGAACAGAGGTAGGAGATGAATAGCTAATGCTCTCCTGCTCTGAAGTAAAAGCTATTTTTCAAGGGGCTACTCCAGAGAAAAGCACTGAAATACTCCAATTGAATGTGTTAGAAAAAGCTGGCTCCAACACATGCATAGAAAATATATAGTAGAGGGGCACCTGGGTGCCTCCGTCGGTTGAGCGGCTGACTTCAGCTCAGGTCATGATCTCACGGTCTGTGAGTTCGAGCCCCACATCGGGCTCTGTGCTGACAGCTCAGAGCCTGGAGCCTGTTTCAGATTCTGTGTCTCCCTCTCTCTCTGACCCTCCCCCGTTCATGCTCTGTTTCTCTCTGTCTCAAAAATAAATAAATAAATGTTTAAAAAAAAAAAGAAAGAAAATATACAGTAGAATTTAATAGCAGTGGAACCAATGGGGGGATACCTATGTGAGAAAACCTGCCACACTTATCTCTTTGATGAGACAGAAGCAGACTAGAAATAAAAGAAAATGGTAAATGGCCACAAACAAGGTACAAGGATCATGCGTTTTAGGAAACCAAAAGTGAATAAAATGGCTGCACAGTCACAAATTAGGCCTCCAGATAACACAATTTTTCGAAATCTGAAAGACAAGATGTCCTCAGAATGGCTGTCAATGTTCTCCTGGGGCTTCAAAGCTGTCTCTCTGTCTATAAAGATGCTGTTCTCACAGATAAAGCCTTGCAAGCTTTCACTGTAAATAGAGCCTTCCTGAGTAAGAAATCCCAGCCTCACTCCTGCCAGCACATCAGAAAAATCATCCTGACTGCGAAGGTCTAGTTCTCCTTCCCTCCTCTCAGTACTATTCATAGGTCCGCCATGTGTTTTCTTGTTCGTTTCTGCTGCAAGCCGGAAGAAGAGTGACCCAGGGGAGATGGCAGTAAGAGAGAACTTCCTGTGCACATGGCCTGTGGTTGGGCTAAACACAAGGATAAGAAAAGAGGAAAAAATACGGAAAACTGAGTGGGAAACATAAGTGGGAAAAGGAAAAAGTGGGAAAAAGGAAAGTAAGCCAGAAGAATTGGGATTTGGGTTTGACTTAAAAATTAAAAAGAGAGCTGCGCCTCAGAGATAATGGGAATACAACACAGAAGAAATCAGGCAGAGGATGAAGAAAGAATAAAGGTTATGAAGAGTGATCAGCTTTCGGTTACATGCCTTATGTGCAGATTAGTTTTCTTACTTGATGGCCAGCAGAGTAGTTGAGACCTCTGAGGTGATGTCTGAGTGGTGCTTAGAAAAAGTAATCTTTCTAAAAGAACTGAATTCTCAAAACTAGAGGGCATGGGTTCCTGACAGCACAGTCAGCTAAGTGACCAGCCCTTGATTTGGGCTCAGGTCATGATCTCACGGTTTGTGAGATCAAGCCCTGTGTCAAGTTCCATGCCGACAGCATGGAGCCTGCTTGCGATTCTTTCTCCCTCTCTCTCTGCGCCTCTCTCTCTCTCTTTCTCAATGTCTCTCAAAAATAACAAACAAACAAACAAAAAATAGAGGGTGGATCCACTAGGCTGTGAGCTAGACATCAGCAGATATGCTGTGGAAGGTGTTATTAACTTTGAAGATAAACATTTTATTATAAATTACAAAATAGAGGAAAAATTGGTAAAATGACTGGGGATGAGGGGCGCCTGGGTGGCGCAGTCGGTTAAGCGTCCGACTTCAGCTCAGGTCATGATCTCGCGGTCCGTGAGTTCGAGCCCCGCGTCAGGCTCTGGGCTGATGGCTCGGAGCCTAGAGCCTGTTTCCGATTCTGTGTCTCCCTCTCTCTCTGCCCCTCCCCCGTTCATGCTCTGTCTCTCTCTGTCCCCCAAAAAATAAATAAACGTTGAAAAAAAAAATTAAAAAAAAAATGACTGGGGATGAGATAGTTGTAAGATAATGACCCTCCACACCCAGACCTATAACTCCTCTGTACCCTTTATTGTATCAGCAATGATATATGGCCCACGGCATAATATGTCAAAATTAAAGAAAATTCTCTTGCATTCTGATAGCCAAAGTTTTGATTTACAGGATCCTGGACCCCACATTTAGAACATAAACATAAGATTTGTGAATATATATAAAATATAAATTACTGTCATACCTATGTCATCTCGGGCCTTAACATTTTACTACCAGACTCTGAACTTCATTTGACTAGTCCCTGCTTTTCTTTTCCTGAGGGCTCTTCTGGGATTAATGCTCCCATCCCACAGGCACAACCCTCAAACAAAGACAAGCAGGATTCCCCACCCTGCCTGCCCTCCCCCCCACACTCCACCTCAGATTGCCTCACTCTGAGTTGTCCACATTGGCTCCTAGAATTCACCAGCAAACTCAAGCTCTAATTCCCACATGGTAACTTGCTTGATGATACACCCTTTATTTGACACCTTCTCCTTGTCTCAGTTCCCTACTTCCTTAACTGGTGTTTCCTAGAACCACCTCCCAAACTAACTACTCATACATGAAACTTCTTCTCAGGGAAACCAAAAAAAGACACAATTGATTCTCATTATTCACAATAGGTATGTTCTATTAAGTCACTGCAAATATGGAATTAGCAAATCCTGAACCACTGCTCCAGGATGAAATATAAGATTAAGTTCCTGCGAGTCTGATTATGTTTTCATCAGTCAATCATATATAGTCTTGTTTAATGTGTCTTTCTGTTTAAAGATATCTTATTTAATATATTATTATTCATTAACATTGAACCTACAGCTAACAGCCCTATAATTCATGCCTAAAGAAAGCTTACCTGACATGTATAGTTTCTCTGCGAGGCACATCATAGCCTTCTAATGTATAGAACACCAAACAGAACTTCAGCACTATACCTAAGAGGCCATTTTAAATAGTGAAATCACCAAGAAAAAGCACAGAAATTCAAAATCTGTGGTACTAAGACATGGAGAGAATGATTGCTTATAGCATGAGAGCTAAAACAAGAAAATAGAACATCACCTTGTTCACCCCACTGGGAACATGTGCACAGGCCAATCAAATATTGCATTGTTCTTCACATGTCCACAGATGACCACAAAAGTACAGTGAGTATTGCTTTCAAGGTTACCAATAAATTCTAGTGGGTAGGCAAATTCTTAAGTATGGACTCCTAGAATTTTCTACAAACAAGGGGACAGGAAAAGAAGAGTAAAGAAGGATATGTAGATTATCTAAATCGATGATTCTGAGAGGACCTCACAGAATTTACCTGCTCCCAAGATACAGGTAACTGTGTTTTCCACGTATACTATAGGGGCTCAGAAGTAACTAATCTAGAACCAATGAGGGCATGCCATTTAGGTGAAGAAAGGAGGAAACAGCAGTGTATTATATGACTGATGGTCATATACCAGACAGGACTGAAAACACCCCAGTAGATACCAGAACCCGCATATGGCAAAGAAAGATCAGATGCCCCCTGCCTCCACCTCCCCACCCCACCTATGTTCCTATGTTGAAGCACTCCATAAACACCCTGGAAATCGCACACAACCCAAGAAAAAGGGAGTTTCTCAACTGAGTGAAATTGTATTAAATGTCCTGATAAATCCATAAATTGACTCATATTTAGTTTCTACTTAAAATGGAAATAATCCCAAATATTCAAGCATCTTAGGCTCCTAGTGAATAACCTGCATCATTTTAGGATTTGTTCATCATGAACACACATTTATTTATGACTATATCTACAATGTGAAAAGTATCATATTAAGCATGTCACGCCCTAGATGGACACTAGGACAATCACAACAAATGAATACAAGGTAAGTTGTAATATACAGGAGATACGTTGGCACAGGCAAGGATTATAAAAATTAAAAGGAGAAAAGCATCCCTGAATGTTGATGAATGGGGAAACTTCACAGAGGAGCAGGGATGGTTTGACTAGTCTCTAAAGGATGAGAATGGTCTGCCTTGCATAAGTAAGGTGAAAAACAGGAAGGTATTTTACATGAGGAGAACGCAGGAGCAAGTTAAACAGTAAGAAATTCCCAAGGCATGCCTGGAGGGAAAGAAGTCGATTGGTTAGGAAAGTAGAATAATAAGAAAGAGTAGGGAGAGATAACAACATGACAGACATAACAAAAGAAGAATCCATTCAATTTGGTGAATGATCAGCTATGAGGTCAAAGCAGAAAAAGGATAATGGCTGAATCAAGTTTTGAGTTTGAGGACTGAGTACTGTGTTATTAAGGACAGAAGTAAGGAAGCCAGAACAGAACTCGTTCGAGGCATAACGAATGATGAGTTTGAAGTGACAACATGACATCCGAGGGGAAGTGACAAGAGAGCAGCTGAAGATATAAAACTAAATCTCAAAGGAGAAACAGAATAGGAAATGCGGATTTGAGAATGATCAGGACTAAGATAATCACAGAAGCCTGTGAGTGGGTGGGTATCTGAAGGGAGGCAATTAGAGAGAAGGGGTAGAGGAAGAAGAAGTGTCCACAAGAAAACAAAGAAGGAGCAGTCAGGGAGTTGGAATGTAGACATGATCCCAAGAGTAGGATGAGGAGGGAGATTCAAAAGGGCATGATCCACTGTGTCAGCTGCTGCAAGGGATAAAAGAGACAGAGGACTGAGGGAATGCAGCTGAATTTGCTGACAAGCAGTTTATCTCCAGAGAGCAGTTTCAATAGAGTGGTTGAAACAAAAAGACAGAATGCTTTCAAGAGTGGGTTAAAGCGCGAATTTATAGAGGGAGAATGAAGATAATGGCTATTGATCACTGTGAGAGAAAGAAAGTCTTGAAATTACTACACTTGTGGCACTATCAAGGAAAAGGAGGGAGATGTGTTCATTTTGTCTTTTTTTTTTTTTTTTTTTTTTTTTAGGTTTCTGCATACAAAAGGGAAAGCGTCCAATGAATACAGGACGAATGAAGATTCAAGAGAATGCTAAGAATGGCACTCCAAGAAGGTGTACTAAAATCTAATTCTTATATGGTTGTTATGTCCCAGATACTACCAGTATCAGTGCTTTGCATCAATTAGTACACCTTAATCTCATAATACTCTAGTAAGGTGTGTACTAGTATCATCCTCATTTTGCAGGTGAGTAAATGGAGGCATGCATAGCCTAAATGACTTAACCAACATCACTCTCTGGAAGGAGTGGGGTCAAGAAATGAACTTAGACTGACGGTCCAGAGACATCTTGCTCTTATCCACTGGGCAATATTACTTTGAGGGACTAAAGAAAGAAGAGTAATAACTCCCTTCATGAGAACTCAAGAAAAAGAGGACCCCCTGATTTATTCCAAGATGAAAAGGAAAGTACCTGAGCATCATCACATGTGATATGACGTCATATGATGGAGCTCTATCTTGAAACTAAGAGAAGATAGGGATTAAGGTAAAGATATAGGACACTCGGAGTGGGATGAAGATTTAGAAGAAAGAATGTAGTACAGATTCAACAGAAGAATAATAAAACCTGTTAAACACCTTTGGTAGCCCCAGTTGATGAGGGACCATCAAAGGTAGTTAGGTCAAGTTCAGTGTGGCTCTCCAGGGGGATATATGGGAAGATTTGAGTTTGGAGATAAGCCTAGTAGTTAATGTTGGGAACCAGGTGTGGCAACGACATTAGGTATTGAAGAGAAGGTAATTTAGATAGCAGATTATGTTTTACAATTTCAGGCAAGAAATTATTTCAAGTAAAAAAACCAATTCTTGAAACCTGGTATGCTACTGGCCCAATATTTATGACACAAAATTTGTAAACATAGATATCAAATTGGGTAATCTGTATATTTTGATGGGAACAATTAAAGTATAAGGCTATTAGATGTTCTGAATCTTCCATCAAGAAATATTGTCTTACACTATGATTATATTATTATTATTTCTGATGTTATTGTTTCTTTATTCAGTATCAATAAATCTCAGACTCTGAAAGACAAAATCTATTATGAAGATTGTATAAAATGAAAACAGTTGGCCAACCTCATATCACTTTTCTATATTGTTCTTTACAACCTCACTAGTACAGGTTAAAATACAGATGAAATACTGACCCTATCCTTGAACCTCCGTGAATGTTGAATGGTTCTAGAAAACAGCACCAAAATATCAAAAGAATGAGCTACTTAATGCAACTGATATCTATAAAATACAATTATAATCCCATCATAGATGATAATTTATAAGACAATTGTTATGTTATTTTCAGAATCATTAACTCTATAGCTAAAAGGATTTCATAAATGTTGGCAATGATTAAATCAGGAACAATTTCAAATAATAGAAAATATTTTAAGAATATTATACTTTCCCTGAAATATTTGTTTTTTCTAAACCAAGTGTAAGAAACAAACAAAAGTCATAAAAACGTCATCCTGAACCTCGTCTAAAAATATTCTGTTTTCAGAAAATGGATATTTTAAAGTTTAATTCAGGGTTGATCATTCACTAATGATAGATGCTATTAAATATGAAAGATAAAATATTATTCATATAGTAATGTTCACTTTTTAGATGACTGACTCTCTTTAGACTGAGTTTTTGAACATTTCCTCAAAAAAAAAAATGGGGGGCCAAGGAATATTGTACAACTACACTCTGGGACATATTGATTCTGGCCTTTATTGACTTCCAAGTACAGGGGTATATTCCATTAGATATAGAGAATTTGCAAAATAAATGGTTTTAAACAAGATTTTGAGTTTTACAAAAAAAATCAATTGCAGGTTAAATTTAACTAATCAATTCTTTTATAAAGTTTTCAGAATCTGAGAGTCTGTAAGTAGCCAGGATGGCCTTATGGTAATGGTCAGAAGAGCAACAGGTACTTTTATATAAAAGCGGCACTGTTGACTGCTTGCTTCTAATACAACATTTGTGATTGCATTCCAAAGCCAACTATAAATATTTTTCACTTAAAATACATTGTATGGGGGCGCCTGGGTGGCGCAGTCGGTTAAGCGTCCGACTTCAACCAGGTCACGATCTCACGGTCCGTGAGTTCGAGCCCCGCGTCGGGCTCTGGGCTGATGGCTCAGAGCCTGGAGCCTGTTTCCGATTCTGTGTCTCCCTCTCTCTCTGCCCCTCGCCCGTTCATGCTCTGTTTCTCTCTGTCCCAAAAATAAATAAACGTTGAAAAAAAATTAAAAAAAAATAATAAAATACATTGTATGTATTTAGGGGCGCCTGGGTGGCTCAGTCAGTTAAGCGTCTGACTTTAGTTCAGGTCATGATCTCACAGCTTATGGGTTCGAGCCCCACGTCAGACTCTGTGCTGACAGCTCAGAGCCTGGAGCCTGCTTCAGATTCTGTGTCTCCCTCTTTCTCTCTGCCCCTCCCCCACTCGCACTCTGTCTCTTTCTCGCTCAAAAAATAAACACTTAAAAATAAATTAATTAATTAATTAAATATATTATATGTATTTAAGTATATATTTATATATACAAAATATTTATATATGTAATATATATACATGTGTAATATGTATACATATATACATATTTTAAAGTACCGAACACCTCATTTTACATATCCCATCACTATGCGTTGTGAGGCAGATAGACACATTTTAAAATAAAACGTTAATAGCAAAAGGTATAAACTTGTTGAAACACTCTGCTGTATACCTGGAACTAATGTAACATTGTGTCAACTATACTCAAATAAAAAATAAAATAAAATAAGATGTTAATATTACTTTACAGATATTCGTAGAAATTCTAATTATTTCATTGCTCATTGGCTGTGATAGTGCCTCCTGATTAAGGCACCGCAATTTAAAGAAGCTTTTTAAAGAACATTGAACTGAGACTATAAGGTAAATTAATAATGGCACCTTGTAAGGTTCTGTAAAATTTCTCAGGATTTCCACTTTGGGGTTTGCACAAGAGGCAAGGAGGAATACAAAACCAGGAAATGACTTTGAAAGCAAAAATAAATACTTACTAACTTCTCAAGGTTAATTATTATCTTTTTGTAAGGTCGTGGGCTTTAACACAAATAATTAATAGTCTTAATATATATGTTTCTACACTTAAGTTTTAAAAAGTTAAGCATAAAGAAGTTTCACAGCACAGAACAGAACAGCTCCCACCTTGGCAGGGAATTCTCACCTTATTATATGTGTTGCCACTAAACAGGGTGTGAGAATTCCCCTGTTCATCACTCAGTGAGAAGGAGGACAAATGACTGAAGGGTCCTGGGGTAAGACATTCAGCGTGTGAGAGAGTCTGTGGAGGCAGCAGGGACTTAGCAGAAGGATAGAGTCTAGTCTGATATAAAGGGTGGAGAGAAACAGGCTTGTGAGGAACTGTCACATCCTGGGAACAAGAAAGGTATAAAGAACATGTTAGTGGACAAAAGTCAAGCTCACTTGGAATTAAGTCTAAGTATAATAGACATTATGTCAGAATCTCTTACTACTGGGGAGCCTGGGTGGCTCAGCCAGTTAAGCGTCCCAACTCTCAATCCTGGGCCAGGTCATGATCTTACAGTTCGTGGGTTCAAGCCCTGAGTCTGGCTCTGTGCTGACAGCAAAGAGTCTCCTTGGGATTCTCTCTCTCTCCCTCTCTCCCTGCCCCTCCCCTGCTCACTCTCTTTCTCTCTCAAAATAAATAAATAAACTTAAAAAAAAAAAAAAAAAGAATCTCTTACTAGTAAGAAGGAAACCTCTCCTCATAGTTGGACCCTTCTCCAGACACCTGCTTTCATAGAATATTGTTTGTCTCTTTCAATAATTCCTGTCAGTCTCCTCCTCCAGCCTCTTCTGCCAAACTAAACAAGCACCTGTAGTGTCGCCTGAAGGGTGTCAAGGTTGTTATTTTTGAAAGTATCAAGAGGAGAAAAGTTTAAGGAAGGAGAGAGATCCCAGAGGTGATAGGATGAGATTTAAAAAGTCTTCATTGAAGAGGTAGGTAACAGTGGAAGTTATTTTAAGAGGACTTGTGATCTGGTCGGGAAGAAATGGGGGACACAGAGGAGCGCATCGTAGAGGATATCAATGCGCAAGCCGCGGAGCAGAAGTGTTGGTTTAATTCATGGTACAGTAAGTGGCCAAATTGGGCCGAGGACCGCAAAGGGATCAGGATACGCAAGAATGGAAAGAACAATGAGTTCTATGCCAGGCAGTGTGTTGCTTTGGAGAGAAGCTGGAGATTGTGCATACGGATGAGTTCAAGTGTAGAGAGAGGGAATGGGGTCTTACCTTGGGTGAGTCTTTAACCTGGAAAGGAGATGGATGTGAAAGACTTTGAGGAAGTAGGACCAGAGATAAGACCAGGCGTTGTGAAAGGGGCAAGGGAGCCATAAGAGTGGGAAGTCTTGAGCCTACAAAGAAAAGCTGCAGAAACGGCCCAGACATGTATGTATCTGTGAAAGATAGGGCTGCTTTTTTGCAGATAAATAAGCACCTCTTATATTTCTGAAATTGTTCATGTAAGGAAATAAATTGGCAGTGATTGTTCTATAGTAAAAACCCTCAGGACATGAATTTTATATAATGAAATCTGCTTTACTCACTTTTGTGGCCTCAGAGTCAAGTACAATGCCTAATACAATAGATGCTTAATGCATTAATGGCTGAAATTTCAGAGGAATGTAATGTTTTCTAGAGTTCAATAATGCATTCAGTTATTTCTCTACTCCATGAGCAATGAATGAGTATATTTGGTTTTGTGTGAAATGGAAATTTGGTACAAAATAATACACATTGTTCAAAATTATATTTAGCATGCAAGTAAATTCAACTTTAAAACTGTACACTTAATATTTTGTTATGTACATTTAGTTCATTTTTTCCAATAATGTATTTTTAAGGCACTGATTGGCTTTCTAAAATGTACCTTGATGTGTTTGCTGTATCAGTAGATGTATTAGTTCTTTTTTGAAGCATTAAATTCAAAACTGACTTTAAAAAACTCAGAAAATTTAGTGGGGCTCCTGGGTGGTGCAGTCGGTTAAGGGCCCGACTTCAGCCAGGTCAGGATCTCGCGGTCTGGAAGTTTGAGCCCCGCGTCGGGCTCTGGGCTGATGGTTCAGAGCCTGGAGCCTGTTTCCGATTCTGTGTCTCCCTCTCTCTTTGCCCCTCCCCCGTTCATGCTCTGTCTCTCTCTGTCCCAAAAATAAATAAACGTTGAAAAAAAAAATTTAAAAAACTCAGAAAATTTAAACAGTTAGAAAATTATAATTCTAGATCTTTTAACTTTGCAGAAATGAGAGGTTATAACCCTCTGAACCTTGAAATGGTGACTAATTAGTATCTTGTTTGTGCTGCAATATTTATTTTACATATCAAGCCAATACAAATATTTTCACTCATATACCCTACAAGCATACATAATTATAAAAAAAAAAAAAAGATAGCATCCTATTTACGACATTGTACATATTATTTCTCTGTATTTTCCCCCAACTTAACAACAGCTTTGGTATATTTCTATGTCAGTACGTGAAAGCTTTGGATGTCCTACCAAAACACATTACTGAGTTATCTCACGGATGTAACTGTCACTCAGCGAATTCTCGTGGAAGCTCCAGGTATATTACCCAAAATAGCAAATCACTTAACATTGTGATAAATTTACCACCTCTTTGCCAGGTTTTACACTTGTAATTCCTTTCTTTTGTCTAATTCCATTGGCCAATACTGCTAACATTATTAAATAATAGGCATGTTATTGTGCAACTTTAATGGAATGCTTGTAGTATTCCATGAAAGATGGAATTAGAGATGGCTTTTAGATTGAAATGTATTCTAATTTTGTTTTATTTCTCAATCAACTATTCCATTATTTTATCAACAATTAATTACACTTCTTAATCAGGGTGGGAAGTGATTAATCTGAAAACTGAGTAGCAAACACAAAGACTAGCTGTGTAAAAAAAAAAAAAAAAAAGGTAACATTATTATTGACAGTTGACAGTGCTTAGGAAAAGGTGATCAGAAGAGTCTGGTTTATATTCTGGCCTCAACTTTTCTTGGAGGGTTCAAGATCCATTGTGAGGATGTCAGAAGCCAAGTCTGTAGTCATGCAGGGGAAGCAGAGGGTTTCTTATATGGGGAAAATCTGGCAGGGCTAAGGCCTAATCAATCAGGCAGCAAACATTTCCTGTTTCTACGCTCACTATGGCCAACCTCCATCTCTCAGGAGTCGGTCAACTCTGCAATTCTGTGGGGTCAGATGATACCAGCTATTTCAGGCCGCTCGGCAGGGAGAGGACAGCAGAATTGTATCAGCACTTGGACAGGTCATAGAGAGCTAAGAATCTTGGCCAGGCTCACTTGAGCACTGTCTGGTTGATAATACAGTGCAGAGGAGAAGGGATTCTTGGTGGTGACAGCCTCCACATCTATGTCACCTGAGGCACCAATCTGTGCTAGTTGTCTTCTATGCTTTTCTGAAGTTGTTATCCTGCAATTCTCTTTACCATCACCTTGGAAATGTTCTTTGCCTATCTGTTATGTGCCATCTGCTGTTTCCAGTATGCCAGGCCTTTCTTGCTTTCCTCTCATATTCACTGGGCCCTAAAGGAGCTTCTGGGGGTGGGGGGAGGAATATTAGAAGAAAAGTTTTGACCTTTGCATGTTGAAAATTTTGTTCTGCCCTTACATTTAATTTTCTGGATATAGGATTCTAAGTTGCAGAATAATTTCTTTCAGAATTTTGAAAGTATTTTTACAATTTCTGTGTTACTCTACTGCTACTATTTTATAGGTATTTTCCCAAAACATTTTATGTTTATGATTTTTATGGCCTTTCTGATTTCCAGTTTTCCTTTGCCAATTCTTATAAATTTATTTCTCTTGTTTTCCTTATGTGTAGGAAACTTTATTGTTCTTAAATTCTATACATTGTATACCTTATTGATTTATTTTTATTCTCTTTTTAATTCGTTAACCATGTTTAGAGTTGCACGTTTTCTTCCAAGGACTATTTTAACTGTATTCCATAAGTTCTAACAGACAATAGTTTCATTACTTTTTTTTTCATTTCTTCCCAGGTAGGAATTTTATTTTGAATTTCCTCTTTAATCAAAATTTTGTTGAAAAACAAATCTTTCACTATACAGATGGCCAGGAAAGCCAAATTGTCATAATGTACCTTGAAGTTTGTTGCTTTTTAAAATACTTTGTCATAAGATAACTTTAGAACCTCTGAATGACTCCAAAGATTTTATTGGTCCTTCTCCATCTCATTATTATAAATATACGATATTATGTATTTAATATATATTACATATATAATCTCCATCTCATTATTATAAAGATATACACACACATAGCTTTATCCCTATGTTTCTATTACTATATATAGGAATCGTGACTATCTATTAATGTAACATATATAACAGGCTCTCTGTATACATGGTGCATGCGTGTGCACATCTACATCATCCTTGTCATCATAACTATCTGTGGATGTTGATGTAACTTCAACTTCATACCTACAATGTTTTCATATACTCTATTGCTGATTATACATTCACAGTTTTCCCATAGAACTGTACTTTTATTACAAAGAAGTCACTCACTTTAGGGAGTAAATTTTCTCTGACTTATTTCTCTTTTAGGTCCCCAAAGTGTCACTTTCTTTTTATTTTATATCTAGAACACAAATGCTATATAATGAGACTAGTTTTAAATCTATACTTTGATCTAACTGCATCATAAAATTACAATATAGTGTCATTTGCTCACTACTTACTGCTTTAAATATTCAGAGATGTTTTCAAAGCATTTTCAAAGCATTTCTAATGGTATCAAAGGAATGAATTTCAGTGTATCATTCTAGAGTTTTCTGTGTATTATTTTACAGTATTTTATGCAGCAGGAAGAACATATATATTTCCAATTAAATTGGGTTTTTAATTTTTCCTTTATGAATATTCCTCAAAAAAGATGCTTATCACTGACTACCATAAAACTTTAAACATTATAATATTAAATACCTCATGTCTTTAAACATTACTGAAATTACACAGCTTCTCCATGTCCTGATGCCTACTCTGTAACTATCTTATGATGCCATCATATAATTATTAGTTAAAACTCAAGACAAAACTATAAATGTAGGAATGGGTATATTATTATTAATAATGAATTAATAATATGGCTATTAACAAAGCTTATACTACATATAGGTATTATATCATCTCTGCCATGTCTTGCTATGTATTCCTATATTAGTGGTATATTCAATTTAGATTATTTTGTGGGAGATTTTTTAAAGTAAAGTCACTTGTTAATTTTATGAGGATTATTTTACTTAAAAATAGTTAATGTGATAAATCATATGTCCAACTGGGCACATGAACTTCCATCAAGGACAAAAGGCTTAAGCAACAGCCAAGTGAGGGCTCTCTGTTCAATGCACCAAACTGGAGAGCTGACACTTTCCCAGAAATCTCACTTTAAAAATGCATACGTTGTGACTATCTGGCTCTCAGGCTTACAAAGGACACCATCGTAAGCCCATATAAATCAGCAAAGCTTAAAATATTTCCTGTAATTCTAAGTCAGGAAGTGGCCAACTCTTTCTGTGAAGGTCCACTTAGCATATGTAGTAGGTTTTACAAACCATATATTCTGTCACAATTACCATGGTAGCATGAAAGCATCCTTGGGTAATACATAATGAGTAGACATAGCTGTATGCCAAGAAAATTTTATTTATAGGAACAGGCGGTAGACCAGATCTGGCCCACAGGTAATAGTTTGTGACCCCTGTTTTAGATTGAAAAAGTCAATAAAATCTTTACCATGTCTGACTCATGCCCCACCTCCACCCCAATGAATTATCTTGAGGTTGGTAGATACTACTTTGGAGATCACTATTCTAAATAATTCCTGAAAATGAACATCATCTACCCTGCTTTAGCATTCAATAGATGAATCTTTTAATGTTCTAGTTTTTGAGGGAAGGACAGGAGTCATAAAATTGTCTCATACGTGTTTATATCAGTGAGATATGTTAACAGTTATTTCTAATAAAATGCTGTAAACTGTTTTTCATTTACTTGAGAATTGTCATTTTCAATATAAAAATACTCAGCACAAATTTTTTCAGAGTAAAATAAGCTTTACTTAGGAGCTTGGTTTTTAAAAAAGGATTAATTATTTTGGTTGATTATATCATATCCTAAAAACCTTAACGATCACAAGAAGTTATGAAGCAAATAATACCTTGGTTCATTAGAGAAAAAATTAGCAGACAATATGCAGTGAATACATTAATTTTGCTGTGTCTATTAAGAGAACTGGAGATACTGAAGAATTAAGTATTGACACAGACATCCAAAAATGAATGCTATAGCCATATCGACTGCATTTGCCACTCTAGAAAAAGCCTACTTTCTATTCAGCCATCAAGTCAAACTATTTAACTTCAAAAACTGTTTTCATTGCAACACCAAAGGGCATTTTTAAGGCACTATGGGCTCTTTTCATTAAAGCCTGCACATCTGAGACTCTTTTGTTCCATCCTGGCATTTGAAAGCTACCCCCTTTTCTGTGGTTCCGAAGTAAAGGGTGAAAATCTACTTTCTCTCTGCTCCCTCTGTCCCCACTTCACACATGCAGCTATTTGTGCCCCTGGAAACTCAGAGCACCACTGGGTGACATTGCTGGAGCTTTTAACCACATCCTCTCTCCCTTCTACCTCTTATTTTTAAATACAGCCCTTGTTTTCAGTTTTCCTTTCTTGCCTGGAGCTTGTAACAATTTAAAAATCAGAATTATAGCATTTCTGCTACAGTTTCGGTTTGAAACAACACCCTCCCCCTTCATAAAGTCACAAACAGTTACAACGTATTTCGTAACCAGTGACTCCTTCAGCCAAAGGCGTATCAGCATTTTACAGACACTGTCACAGAAACCCCAAATTACCAAGAAGAGACTGTAATTATCTACATTCCCCGAAGATCAAGCCAAGATAAATTAGGTCTCTTAATTTTGAACATATGGCATAACTTCTTGTTTATCAGTCCTAATTCTGAAGAATTCATATGCATTTTAAAAACAGACATACTTAAAGCCACACTTATCTATTTCAAATCCTCATTTGAACCAAAAAAATGTAAACTTGCGAAGTATGAAAAGACATAGCATATGCTTAGCTTTTTCAAATCCCCTTCACCAAAAAAAGTTTTTAAATGATTAAAATATAATTTTGAAGATAGGTTTTGGATTATTTAGGGCTTAGAGTCTGTGACTGTCTAACAGCAAGCTTCACAGAGCAGATGAACTAGATCAGTGTGAAGATATTTGATGGCGACGTGTTCAAAGGACAAGGAAGAAAATATTCTGTAATCAATCGCAGTGGGCACTAGAGCGTTAAAATGCTGAGTCTTATGTTTTTCTATACACATAGTTTAATTCTTGTCTTAGGTTGCCCGCCTACATGTATTTGGTGGAGAGGAACAACTTATATTGAAGAAGTCAAAAAGCAACATAGAAGAGAGACTTCTGTGACTTCTCCCAACAGTGGGGAGAAGGAGAACCTATTTGGTGACACTTTAGCAAGGAGTCAGTGCCCTTCTTCCAAAATTATAGTGATCTTAAATGAAACAATAACAATAAATATTTCAAATGTGCACTCCCTTGAAAGTGTCCAGAGCCCTTTTGCAGTGACTATTTCATGGAATCATAAATGGGTATTAATATGCATACCATTACAAATGGAACTTGTAGTCCCATTTTTCTAGGATGAAATTGAAGTTCACAGTTTCTAGGCTCACATAGAATCCATGTTCTTTCCAGTGCATTCTATCATAAAGTTTCCTTTGCAGGAAGCAGAAGAGTCAAGGACTGCAGTTACTAGCAGTCAAGATCAGTCCCTTAATGGATCAGAGGACCAGAGGAGCAGCCCACGGCAGGTGCAGCCTGAGTGTGCAGTGGACAGTTATGAGTGACGAGGTATGGAGGATTGCAGAGAAGGTTAAGAGTGGACAAAAGAGGCTGAGGTCAGAGTTCAGAGTATGTAGAATCCCCTAGAATCTAAGCTTCATGCTGCAGCGATATTATCTGCTCCTTTTCCAGTAGAGTCACTCCTATCTATTGCAGAGCCTGGCACAAACATTAAAAGGTTGGATGCTATGAGTAGAGAGAAAGGACTGAGTGTGGAGAGAAGCTGCAACACCATTCATCAGGAAACCATAGCACTGCAGGGACTGCATGCCAGGCAATAAGAACAATTTGTTATGATTTTGACCTAAGCAGGAGAGTAGAAGACTTTCCATCTCTCCAAAGGTATGACCCAAGTAACACTTGATCTTTTTTTCTTTTCCTTTTTCAAATCACTTAAGGATGAGAAATATCATGCAATAGTATTTAAATAGTATTTAATAATAATATTTATCATATTATAATAATATTTAAGTAATATTAATATTTAATACTATTTACTATATTATAATAATATTTAAAGACATAGACACAGAATTTCAGGGTAAGATGACACTGTTGAAAGTATTTTGTACAATGCCCACGTTTTGCAGGTATGTAATGAGGCCCAGGATCAGGAATGACTCCATCCAACAGCATGCATTTTTCATACAGACTGGCTGATATTCAAAAATTTCTCCTTTTGTTTGATTTTCTTGAAATCTAACAAGTGTGGAAATACAAGAATGAGGAATAAATGTCTGGGAAGATGGGGAAGCCATAACGTTGCTGAAATATCTAGAGCCAATGAAAATGTATTCCCTTTATCTAACAGGGCTATCATTACAAGTAGAGGCTACATGGAACGTGGGAGATTCCATAAAAGGAGGCTTACTTACCTCCTTTGTACAAATCAAATAGGGAAAAATTCTTAGTTAAGACACAAAAAGAAGACACCTAGTCACTGTCAGTTGAACTGAAATGTCCTTAGCAGGGGTATAATTGAGCTTCATTAGTCATAGTATTCTTGAAGCTGGAAGGGAACCAAGAAATGGTCTGGTCCGGGATTTCTCGATTCCAGCACTACTGACATTTCAGGCAGGAAAATTCTTTGTTGTGGGAGACTGTCCTGTATATTGTAGAATGTTTAATAGCATTTCTGGTCTCTACCCACTAAATGCCAGAGGCATCCCTGGTTGTGACAACCAATAACGTTTACGGCAATGTCACCCCAGTTGAGAACCACTGGGCTCAGCCAATCCCCTTACTTCATGGATGAGTTTCCTGATTCACAAATGCAAAGGGTAGAGCTGGTTAATCACACTTCCACAACTACAAACCAGATTTCAGAACTCTTCCAGCAAAACCAAGCTGTTCTAGTTTTCTTTTGATTCAATTATACATCAGAACGAATAAGGTCATCAGGTCCTGCCTGGATGGGGATTCTAAATTCAGAGGTGAAATTAGCCTGACCCTACAATACCCTGCAAAAGGCCAGTTCTTCTATCAAATGCAATTCATGAGAACCCAATATTTTCCAGAAATGGATTAGCCAAAGATTGAAAAAAAAAAAAAAAAAAAAAAAACCTCTATTTTTCCGAACGCACCAAATGCAATGGATATCATATACACTTGGTTTTATTTGAACAGGTAAAGTATGTTAAGCCTCTCAGCTCTACTAGATAAAGATAACCAACAATCCAGCTTCTCATGAGTTGTTTATTTTAAGACCAAATGCAATTTTCTATTTTCAAGAAAGAGTAAAGATTTAAAAAAAAAAAAAAACATATTACACGTCTAAAGGTCCATTAGACAAATTGATATTTGGATGGCCTGGCTACAACAGATTATATTTCTCTTAGGATGTCCATATTTGGAGATTAGAACATTATTTCAAAAAAGTCAAAAAACCTGTCAGCTCTTTCATCCCTAAGGAATCACCAATGTTGAATTTATAAATTTACTACAGATCTTCCTTTCCATGTAAACTTTGAAATAAAGAAAACTACATTTTTGCATTTGTATAATGTATTCCATTTTCTTTTTCCTATATATTTTTTTGTAAATGACCTGTTTTACCAGCCTGAATTCAATTTTCCATATGCTGGACTTCTCACTCAGGCTGTGTTTGGCTCTTTAATGAAATTCAAAAAATCATTTTTTTTTTTACCACTTTTATCTCTGATTCATTCTCTCCAAACATTCTTTTGGTTGCTCTTCTCATTTGGATTTGTTGTTTTCTCTGCCTAAATTACCCACCTTAAATTATTTTATCTTGGATCACAGAAAAGAGAAGGTTTCCAACTCTCTTCACATAACTCATTTTCAGACTTATATATCTTGCTGTGACCTTTACATTTGTCATCAAAGACTGTCTAATCTCACCCACACTTTAAAATAAGCAACAATGTCCCTAGTGCTTTAGAGAATATAATGTGTTTCAAACACATCAATCTTAGCATTTATATTTAGATAATACATCCAACTTTTACTAGGTCCCCCTCTATGCTTTCTACCTTGATTCCACTTGTCATGGGTCAAAGAAAATTGTTCAAGAGAGAAAAGAAAATCAAAAGGCTCTCACTCTGATTGCATTTCCTAAGGATATTTATTGTTAAATAACAAAATTCAATCAAGAAAATTTTAAAGATTTGGTTGGCTTTATTAAATGATTCATGAACCGGGCAGCACTCCATCTAGCAAGTAGAGGGGAGCTCTAAGGAGTTCTACAAAAGGGAAGCCTTTTATAAGAAGGGTGGGGCAAGAACATTACTAGCAAAAGAAAAGGAATGTTCCTTGGAGGTGGCTTTTAAGGGAAAAGCAAGGTATCCTTATCATGCAGATTACTTCCCCTTTCATTGGTGGGTGGAAATGATTCCAGAGGCACTCATTGACACAGATTGAAAAATTCTTGACTGGCAAGGTAAGACTACATTTTCCAGGGAGGTTGAAACTACAAATCACTTACATGTTAAGCAGGGGTTTGGAAACTCTAAGTGATACCATTTTGGGCCTCGGGTTTTATTTTTGTTTGTAACACTATTAATAATTACCCTCCAAACCATTTTAAGGCAGTTGTAGACAGTGTCCTGGTTGAGGAGCACTAGTTTTACCACTGTCTTGCATGCCAGAAGACAAAACCATGCCAAAGGCCTGTGATTGTTACCATCTAGAGTTCTACCTACAGGCTGACCTTGACTCAAAGCTCAGGGAGTTTACTTCTGTAAAGTAAAGCATAAGAATGTATCTTTTTCCTTGCCAGTAAATACAATTTTCTAATCTCTAACGTTTACTCTGGATATTACTTAAAATATTTTTACACAGCTACCTTCTCTCTTTTGACATTCATCAGAGAAAAATCACACAGAATATTTAATTTGCACAAGACCTTACTTAAAACTGGAACATGATTTACATGAGAGTTTCTAAATAAGGCAGTGCCATTCCTCTTAAATAAAGATAGATGGGGACATCCTGAATTAACAAAACATCAAAGACCACATTTGCATAAAGCTTTCAGATTGTCTTTGTTTCCCTGGTAGATTAGGCTATGGTCAGATACCCCATATCTACCAATATTTGTTAAGCAACTATTGCCTCAGAGTTTAATTATTAGAATTCAGTTGCTTAACTAATTATTAGAATTATTAGAATAATTCTATCTATCATGATCAAAGTGGCAATGGGTCCTCTTTGTGTGTTTGCTTGTTTTAAAGCAAGTAAGAATCTCTTCTAGACTTTAACCCTACAGAAGGCAAAGGAAGGGGGACAGGAAAATAAGTTTCTCTTAGCTTGTAGACAACTGCAACAGAAAATTGCAACCCTGATTCCAGTCTCCCAACTTCAATAATTACACAAGGTCAAGAGAAAGCTTAAACCAAAAAAAAAAAAAAAAAAAAAAAGGGAGAGATGAAATTTTTAATTTGAAGAGGTGATCCTATTTGATTACATTCCAGAGAAAAGGCAAATTCTGTCTCTCTAGAACACTTTTTTAAAAGAAAAGAAAAACAGTTTATTATATTGATAAACTATATATTACATGCAGTATACTACCTATTTGTGATAAATTGTCTATTACCTATTACATATACAGGAAGGAAGGATGGAAGGAAGGAAGGAAGGAAGGAAGGAAGGAAGGTAGGAAGGGAGGGAGGAAGGGAGGGAGGGAGGAAGGAAATAAGAAAGGAAGGGAGGGAGGAAGACAAAACAAAGAAGAAAAAACTCACAAAGATTTCATTACTTGAATAAACTTGCTAAAATGTGGAGAAACCAAATCTCTGGTCTTAACCCTTCCAAAAGAAATGTAACACAAGGAATTTCAATTCTCCCTCCCTTAAAACAATTCAGAAAACCACTTAATCACTTCTAGACCTAAATAGGTTAAACATTTTAAATTCAAAAATATTTCTAATTAAAGGTTAGCAATGATAAAAGATATTTTTATGACAAAAAAAGCAAGCCATCTTGATTGAGAAACAATTATTGAAAAAGCAGCAATTTATGACAAAGCCAGAAGTCATTTGGAATAAAAGGCGGTATTGTCAGTTTCACCTAGGACAATGGTGAGAACTTGCTCTGTAATATTAACATGTGCATGACACAAGGAAGTGAAAGGGAAGGTCACAGTAGAAATCCAACTTTATGAATAATTAGATAGAAATGTGAAAGTCACCCACATAATCATCAAAGCTGAATGTCAAACAGAGAGTTTGGTAGGGAAGTCAGATATCTAAGAAAAACCAGAAGAAAAGAAAGACTGAAAATACTGCAAAAAAGAAAATTCCTTATAATTATTCCTTTATGTTCTCTGTGAAGTGGTGTGGAGGAAATTCACTAAATGGTCATTTTCACACAAAACATGTTCTTTTGCTTATTGAAGCAAATTAGAAGGAAAATAAAAATGAAGAGGCACACGTCTGGGAAGTGTTCTTTCTCATTAAAAAGAAAATTTCCAGGAAAATCAGATGAGTTAACAATATTTCCTCCTTAATTCTGTTCAAAGCTTTCTTTTATATAATTCTCTAAGGTTTAAGAAGAAAATGACATATTTAATATTATGGATTCAGTTACTAATTTATAAAGAACGCAAGAGAATATTCCATATAACATTCTATACAAGTGAGGTTAGCAATTGCTCTTTATACTAAATTGAGGATCTTAAGTGAAGAAATCACCTTTATCTAATTAGATACACTAAATGACCAGAAAACAATCAATGTATTTTGCCAACTCACAAATAGTCAGACAAACTAAAACTCATTGGGCTCCTTAGTATCTTAATTCTCATCAGTGAATTGATTTTCTAAGCCTCAGTGTCTTCTGGATGCCCATTTGTCCAATCAATTCTGTTAATTACTTTCCAACTCTGACCTTGATCATCCATAGAGTATGCTTCAAAGTACATCACCATAGTTTTAAATACAAACGTGGAGTGTGAGATATTTTGCAATAAGTCAAAAGGACCACAGATTGATACAATAATGGATTTAAAGGTAATTTCAAAAAAGCATAAGCTTCATTCTGAAGAGTCTTTGTTACAAAACCCATCTAATACAGAATGATGCTTCCTGGCCTATGCCATTTTGATGTAAAAGCTGTTGATTAATAAGTCTCAATTATTTGATTATGCATTTGGTTTCAAACTTTGCTTTTAGTACTCAGAGGCTGTCTCCAGGCACATTTTCAGTTCATTATCAGTTCAAAAGGCTGCCTGCTTGTACCTTCTTAAGCTACAGTAAATACATTTCCGTCTGGTCTCATCATCTTTAGTGTCTGACATTTTGTAACAGAGAGTTTTGAAATCATATTTTATGGCAGTGAAGCTGTTAGGGGAAATTTATTGACTTAACAATCCCATCCAGCATCTCCTGTCATGTGGAACTGTCCCCAGTACAAGGCAGATTAGTGAATGTGAGCTGCTTCAATTTGGCCCAACTGTCTGGCTAAAGAATTTTCCATTACATGGGTGGGTGAGATCAACTGAGTTTAGAACCATTCAATTTATTCTGTGGCAGTAGTAAAGGAGAACACAATAGTGACTGGTGAACTTGAGTGCACTGTCTTCTATTCAACTTCTAATGAAGTGGCAATGCTGAGATTATAAATTGCTCTTACTCAATTGATAGTTTAAGTAGATCTAAGCATCTGCGCTTGCGATGTGCCTTTGCTATCTTTCTCCAGCGTAGATTCTGGACACACCAAGATGGTAGTTAGAACTCAATAAAAAGAGACCAGTTGATAGTACATGTAGTTGCCCAGTATGCAAGGACCCCGAGTTTCTATTATTTTCCCTCTCATACAAGGTTAATGAGTAAGACCAGGCAGTGTTTGGAATTCACTTTTAAGTAGTATGCCATACTTCTTTCAATTCTGACAGCCTGCAGATCCCTTTTTATGTTCCACAAAGAAGTTGGGATATAAACAAGAATAAATTGATTGAAAAAATATATATAAATATGATTATGTCTATGGCACCTCCATATTTGCAAAAGAATTCATTTTCCACAAAGTATATGGAAATTCATAGGCTTATGTTGTACATAAACAGAGCTTTAAACTTGCTGTATAGTTAGGAAAAGCAATGAAAAGAAATGGCAACTCCTTTTAGTGACAATTTCTTAAACTTGAAAATAGAATTTATCATTTCTGAAGACAGCAAATTGTCTGATAAATAGATAAATAGATAACCTGATATTCTACAATGAGTTTTGTTTAAATTAAAATGCATAAATTTGAAATTATACTAAATAAAAGGACAAAATCATTATTTTACAACATTAGATGGTATTTTGAAGAATGTAAGTTACATGGATAATATGTGAAGTTTGTTTTAACTGTTGGCATTTTTGTCATTTGACTACATTATTTTTTATACTTTTTATAATGATCCCATACTGTCTAAAATGTCACATTAAACCTCTAACATATTTGTGTCATGCAAGCAATAGATATTTAACAAGTGTTTTTGTTAATGATGAATTTTCATTTCTGTTACATGTAGAATTAGTGATAACAATCCTATTTATATCAATAAGATTTCTCTAACTTAAATTGACTACTACATTTTATTCTATATAATGAAAATAACTGCCTTTAATTATCATATTCAATGATATTAGTGCCTTCTAAAATGTTTAATTATCAAATCATATCAGTCTTTACAAAATACATGTAAATAAACAGGAAATATCACCTCCATTTTATAAGTAAAAAGTATAACAATTTATGGTGAATTTTTATAAGGCTACTCAGGGACCTCTGACACAATCAGTGTTAATCTTAGAATTTAAGAAACCCAGATTTTTTTAATTTGAAGGATCTTTAAAAAGTACCTGATCTGAATGCCTCATGTTATACACGAAGAAACTGACGGCTAGAGAGATGTTATAGAGCTCGTATGTGGAAGATAAGATATTCCTTATGATTCACAAATATTTCAAGAATATTCTTAATTATCATTTCCAAAGTGAAATTTAAAAGGAGTATATCACCTTATATTCCTTCATAAGTATATTTTATTACACATTACCAAGGGTAGTGTTTTTACATTCCTTGGTTGTATTGGGAAAGGTTTCTAGATTGCTTCCACTGCTTATCCATAGAATGGTATTTGAGATATAAAATATACAACCCATGCCTATTTGTTGCATTTTAATAGGATAAATAAAGATGCAGAGTTCCTCTCTGAAATAATTTATGGACTTTTATACTACATAAATGTGTATTTTCATATGTTTCCCTAATAGCTTACAAAATACCATCAAAAATCTTCCATTATACCTCCTCCAACATATAAGATATATAAGAGGAAGACAATATACCTTTTTTACATATAAACCAAATGACCAAAAAAGCCTTAAAATATATTAAACTCCTATCCCCTATTACTGCTCAATCTAGGGGTTCGTATCATCTCTACTGTGTTACTATGCATCTGTACAATAGATCCTTTGCTAAATATCAAATATTGCAGCTCTTAAAAAAAGATGCAGGAATTTAAAAATAAGAATGCAACACCTATATGACCCATCCAACCAGTGACTTCATGATGCCTTTTTTTTATGGAGAGTGGTTCCCAAAACAATGCCAGCAGTAGGTAGAAAAAACTTTTTTTTTTTTAATTTGAAATACTTCAAGATATCATCCTAGGAATATATGAATTTCTTTTTATTATGCAAAAATTAGAACTTTTCTTATTACTAAGGATACTCCAATCAAATGAACATTTTCTTGCACATACTATACTCAAGAGGCATCTCCATTACTTATACAGTTATTTGTCAAAATATCAAAGACTTTGTCTTATGTATGCTCACCTGCTCAGAAAAGAAGTCGCTATCATCTTCCAGGTATTTACTGAAAGGGTTGGGTTCATAAATTTCCTCCTCTTTTTTCAGTAATATTTTGGATTTTACAGGTACTGGGCGAATCACTCCAGGCTTAGTCTTCATGAATGTCAAATAACATTTTTAAAAATAAAGAAATAAATACCATTAAAATGAATGAATATGTATATCATTAAGTTATTCAAATGTTCTCACAAAAAATGATAATTTTTAAATTTTAAAATGATTTTACCAATACATAGATCAGCTTAGAAATCAAATGATTTTAACTAAAATAACTTTAAAGTTAACCATTACACCAATGAACTCATAAAGATCTATTATCATGACATTCAAAATGCAAAAACCTTCCTCATTTATCTAGCCAAATGTGTTCCTATATCCTCACCAGTTCATTCAGCCAATAAATATTTCATCTGACAAATATTTATGGAGAATGTCCTTAGCACCAGGCAGCATTCTCATTCTGGTAAGGAGAGATGAATATGGCACAGTCTCAAAGCCTTTAACAATTTATTTTTCTGGAAACTACCCCCCATGCCCCAACATCCACAGAGCTGGGTCCCTGGAAACTATGTTCATTTTATGTATAATGAAACCAGGGATGGCCTTCTGACCTAAAAGGCTAGGGAGGTGAAACCAGATTTTCTCTTCCAAGAATGTGGAAAAGGAATAGACCATTCTGAAATTTCTTGGGAAGGTTGAAATTATAATATGTCAATTTGGGAACTATAAGAAAGACTTAACCTGCCATAAAAAGCATATCAGATGAGATCAAGAAAGAGAGCAAAGTGCATGGAGCCTAGAGAGAAGAGACACTAGGGGGCTTTCCAGAACTGAATTCTAAAACATTCCTGGGGCCCAGCTGAATTTCTTGTCCTGAGGCTCCCTGAGATTTTCCTTTTTTTAACACAAGATTTCGTACTTTTTAAAACTCAAATTTACTTCTGTAACTTGCAACCAAAAGAGTTTTAGCTAGACTAGTCATTCAAGATTCATAAACTTGTACGCAATGTCAGTTTGATGAGAGAGACAGAGAAATCTACTTAGGGGCAATTTCAGAATGATGTTTCACAAACACCAAAACCTTGTTACACTGTAAAATGTCACAAAATGATTGATAAATTTACAAAAACATCCCAAACAACAATTCAATAAAAAGTTGTGACACTTTCTCTGGCTGAGCATTTTGCCGTAATCATTCTTCTCAACACCATTTCCTTTCTGAATATAGTAAATTAGCTCTCCTCAATCAACACTGATGCTCACAATTTAAGCCTTAAGGGACTATGTCTATCTCTCTGCTCTATAAACCACCTGATACATTTTGAGGCTTGAATAAATGCCACTCTGCAATACTTTTTCAATCGATATTTTCCCAGTTGCCTTTCATATTTATGTCAACTAGGGAAGTACAGAGTGAGAAAAGTCTCTATCTTCCCCAGGCTGAGAAATATTTCCCACTTAAGAAACTCTGATTTCTCTCAAGAGGGAAAAAAATGAGCAAGTAACATCCAATTATGCATGAAGTCGCACCGTGGAGTATATGTATGAGAGCAATATCCCTGCAGTAAACTCAGCATAAGAACAAAGCCTCAGCAGCTACTGATTTCTATAACCACCTATAATGAGGGAGACACCTGATATTTGGGTCATGATCCTAAGTTGTCCAGATTTCTTGTCTCTCTTTTTCACTTGACTTCTTGTTTTATTTCCCCTTCCTTCTCCTACTCTACCTTCTCCTTCTCTTCTGCTCCTTTGTGAGGTAGGAAATCAATGCAACAACTCTAGTACTCGGGGCCCACCAGGTTCTAAAACCAACATGGAGCTTTAGGAGCTAAGCTTGGTGGGAGTAGGCAAAAAGATGAAGGCAGAGAGGAGAAATGTCACCAAATTCACTTGATATGCTAAGAGAATCCCTCTGCCAGAGACCCTGACCCTTGCATTGCTGGCAGGATGATAATCTGGGTTATCCTAGCCTGGAGACTTTCACTCAGATCTTCTCTCTTGGGATCATCAACCTCCAGGGTGAGACCAAAAAAGAAACTCCTCTAGATAGCAAGTAGCTTTAGTATCAGAATCATCACCCATGTTTCATATATGTTTCCTTACCAGCCTTTATGCTCCTTAGTTCCTATGAATTTCCTGAATTTGATGGTTGTCTGATAATTTGACAATAATTATTTCCCTATTTCCTCTACTCTATTGGATGTCCCACATGCTCTTTTCTTGGACTCTGTGTCCCTGAAGTCTGAGGCTTCCTCATTCTAGTTTGCCTACTTGGCCTTGGTAGAGTTGCCCTGATTCTTACACTGTATTTGTCACTTCTTTCCTCAGTCCTGTTTTTTCTCCTGCATCTTAACTTGGTGTCACTCAGTAGTATTTTATAGAGATGGAAGCCAACTCTGAGCATAAAACTAGACATAGTTTGCCTTGGACATTGTTCACATTTCCCATTCTGTAAATTTTAACCATATCCTCCTCACCCAGAGATCAGTATTTGGTCACTATGGTCAAGTTGGAAATTGAACACTGGTGGCCCAATTCTGAACCTCATGCACTATCCATAAATCATAGTACATGGACAAGTCATATTCATGACAGCCTCTACACCTTGCTCATACCATTTCACATGCTTTGAAATCAATATCAAAATCCTTGAAGACTCATTGCAGATAATGACACAATCATTCTCCCATATATCCAGATTCTATATCTTACCTATATGTGATCAGGCTCTATATTCAGTATTTTAGATAGATTATCTCATCAATTCCCTACAAAAAACCCTGTGAGAGACTTAGAGAAAATAAGTTACATGCCAAAGTCATGCAGTTAATATGTGAAGAAGTCAGATTTAAATCCAGGTCAGATCTAATCATCAAACCCATGATTTTAATTACTCCTATGCCTACTGTAAGCCAGAAACATATGGAGAAACAGCATAGACAGAGACTTAAAATCATTTTTAAATACCCACCTCCATAATTTCTTCTGTCCAATCAATAACAAAGTTCCAATATTTTTATATTTTTTATTTCTTTTAAATTCATTGCTTCTGTTTTATTTCTACTGTCCATTGACACATACTTGACTTTGGCCACTATTACTTCATTTGATGTCATTTTACCTTTCTTTTCACTAGTCTTACTAAATCCGGTTTTTCTTTCTTTAAATGTGGCATATAAAAAAGTTCCTGCCAAAAGACCATTCCTAAAATACTGTAGGATATGATGTTTTCTTATTCAATATACACATCCATACATCCTCCTTTCACCCCCCCCACACACACAACACACACAGACAGACACACACACACACACACACACACACACACACACACACCCCATACCAAATTGCATTTACTAAAGCACTCTGTAGTTTGCATGGCCAAGACATAAAATTTGTACTGATGTCTCTCTCTGGACTTGGTTAAAAATACACTCACAGAAAACAGCATGATATTGCCAGGAGGAGGGCATCAAGCTTATAGACTTTAATTTTTGCAATAGTGTTCCTAGACTGTATGACCTTGAAAAAGCTGTTCGAGGTACCTTCTCCATCTTTTCCCTGTCTGGACCTTCAGCTAAAGGATTATAATCATCCATGAGTAGGTCCTTTAATAATGAGTAATGGCACATTTATTATTTACATTCCTGTCCTCTCCGTCATCATACCACATAGAGTTTTTACATAAGTCTTGTCTCTGCATATGCAAATCCATCACCCAAACAAGTGTCTCAAGGTGCCTTTTAGAACATCTATAAAATAGCCTAAGTAAAGCAACCAGTGCTGTTGCTGGCAAGGTAAGGATCTCTTGGAATATTAGTTAATTTCTTCTCTGCACTTCTTGTCTGCTGGTTCCTCAATGTCAAATGCTTATGTAATCTGTATCCGTTGAAGATTAAATTGCCAACACAAAGTAAACTAATGGATCTATCCAAATAAGAGTTCTGCTAGCACTGTGCCACTCAAGATGGGGTGTGTAAACCAGCAGCATCTGCATCACTTGGGAACCTGTTAGAAGTGCGGGATCTCAGGCCCTACCCCAGAACTACTGAATCATAATCTTAATTTTAACAAAATCTCTAGGTGATTCATGTGCCCTCAACTAGAACTCATTCCACTAAAATGTTGTGCAACCCACCTAAAGATAGATCTTCCTTGGTCTGCCATCCCAGAGACATCTGCTTAACTTTGAGCTTTGCCTCCAGACTAAAAGAAAGCCTTTAGAGGAGAATGTCTTTTATTGATTTCTAATCTACATTGCATCCTTGCATATACCCCCCTGATATCTTTAGACTTCAAGTAGACTTTTGTTCTCTAATTCTGGCATAAGTTTGTGTCCAAACAAAAATAAAGGTAATTACATTAATCAAGTTGGAAGAGTCTGTTAAGGTGAGCTACTATAAGATTGTCATTGCCAGCAACTAAACAAGCCCAAAGTGGCCCTTCTTTCATTTTTCTCTAAATAGAATCCATAGATCCAGCTAGACTCATGACTAATACACGTAACTGTTATTCTTATGATGCCAGGAAAAGCAACTCCATAATTTCCTTACCAGCCTAAGTGGAGAAATAAAAACAGGCAATGACTCCCATAGTTAACAAAAAAGGAACAGAAAGAATAACGAGAAATTTCTCTAAATGGCAAATTTCAATCCTTTATGATGAACCTACTGAGAGAGAACTGATCTACACTGAATATAAGACATTTTTGAAGCACCTCAAAGACAAAATAACCATTGTTTTGGATCTCTGAAGCACACATCTATCAGACGTTCTCTGGAGCCATTTTGCCAACTGCGACCTAATCTATGTCAGGAAGTATAGTGTGTATAAGTCTTGTTCTCAGAGGGCTGACAACTCAGTTGAGTAAGCCACCAAATAATCACACTATGAGTCAAATCGTGTCACTTGACTCCTCTCCAAGCTCTCTAATGCCTCACTTTCTCACGTAGAGTGAAAGCCAAAACCCTTGCCATGCCTGTAAGGTAATGCCTACCAAGTGCTATATGACCTAATTGTTCCTATGCCCCACTAGCCTCTCTCTTCCCAATCTTATCTGCTGCTGTGATCCCTCTCACGTCCCCACCACTCTCCCCACTCTAGCACAGACACTATGCTACTCTCCCCCCAGGGAGTTTACACTTGGGCTCTTTGCTTTTTCCAGAACTCTTTTCTCCCTGGAATGCCAATTTCCCCTTCCCTCCCTTACTATTTTTATTTTTTTTTCCATAGAACTTATTGTAATATGACATTTGTTTATGTGTCTATTGTTTTGCTTTCTTCACTAGAATGTAAGCTTTATGAGGACAGAGATGATTACTTTGTTCACTGTTGTATCTCCAACACCTAGAACCATGCCTGGAACCTAGAAGGAGCTAAATCATTGCTTGAAGAATGAATACATTAATTGACAGCCAGAAAGAGCTCAGGATGCTGGCTATTATCCAATATGAAGGCCTCAAGGGGTGTTGACTGTCAGCTTGGGGTCTCCCATTACTTTTCTCTGGATTGACTTTTTGATTTCAGTATAACTCAGGAACAGAGAAATCCTCAGGCTAGAAGATCCATATGGTCTTTCACCAATAGAGGACCAGAAGAAGGGAAGTGGATTGATGAGTTCCACCGTCAGAGGTAAGAGTAGAGGCTGAAGTTCCCATCTCTGATGGATATGAGAAGTCAAAGCCAGAGATCACTTCTTTGCGAACTTTACAAGATTTTCAACTTCTCCATTTAAAACAATTGTTGTTGTTCCTCCCGTTTGCTTATAGCGATGCCGATAAAAGTTTTAATACCAAAAGAGAAAGATACAGGCTCTTTTGAAGAATTTGAGGGTGGGGTAGAAGTAAGGAGATCACGTTTAAACCTACTGCTAATTTTGAGGGGGAAAAAGTCCAGAGTATGTAGAGTTCCTGGGGCCTGTGAAAGGTTTCAACGGCCCATGGGACACTGGTCTGAGCCTGCTGTTAATCTGTCTTTATAACTCATCAAGTGTACACTTATGCTGGAACATTGCTACTCCAGGGCACCATGAAAATAAACATTATTTCTGTCCTTTGGAACTTGAAATCATAATTCTAGGACAACAAGTTGGTACTGCCTCTGGCTGGAGACCAAAGTTGAAAATTAGCTGCCAGCACTGACCTGGAGAATCCATTATTAATATTTTAAAATAATGGCTTCTTAGAGCAAGCTTCTTCTTAAATTAGTAACTTCAACTATTGGACTGTGTTTAATTGCCTTTGATGACAGTATTAAGCCCTGCAGTGGTGTAATGAGGGAAGAACAGAAATAAAGAACAGGGTCTCCATTCTTCTGGGTTTATTTTTATCTTTTAGAAGAAATAAAATGTACAATAAAAAGCAAGAACGTAATAAACACAGCATATAGCAAACTCTGTGAACTGGCTAGAAATTCTACTAATTTGATGGATCCAAAGAGCTAGTGAAAGTACCACAGTGTTTCTTTTACCCATTTGCTTCCGTCTTGTCTTTAGTCCCCAGTGTTTTATACATATGCATATATTCTAGAATTTCTGTGGCAACCAGCTCATAGAAACTCAAAAACATACTACCAGTCAAAACTGTTGACAAAAGCAATATTCTCTAAATGATTTAGCTGGTTCACTCGTTCAATTAATAAATGTTGATTAGCTTTCATTCTTTTAAGATCAATAATATTATATGCTTGAAGCAAACAATTAAGCCTTTTCTACCCCTTGAATAAATATCCCATATTTCAAAACACTATAGTGCAGAGCAAAATTTCGAAGACTGAGGGAAAAAGAAAGATTTTCATAGCAGCCATGAGCTATGGCACTACTGACACACAACTGTAGATATGTGGACTTCAGTTTTTTTTCATCAGAATAACGGAATAACAATTCCTGCAAATTGCGAGAATCTAACAGGATAATGTTCATGACAGAATTTTGTCAAGAAAAAAAAAAACACCATAAAATAAATTTGAAAGGGAAAAACTTTCCTCTTCTTTTTGCATTTATAATATAAAGTATTGATTCTAAATGATCTACACCATCCAACAAAGTACCTACCTAAAATATTTTTTAAAAAATAAAAATATACAAAGGACTCCAATTATTATAAACCACATCCCCTAGCTCAAGAAACATTTGATGGAATGTGTACAACAACACAGATTGGCTGGGTTGAAGTATTCCAATGGTTGAAGAAAAGACAATAGCATGACTCAAAATGTAAGAGGTGTAGATGATAAATGCTGTAGCACTTAAGTGTGTTGTGTCAAGGAAAACTGGTCAAGGACAAACCTCCTTTCAGCTTGAAGAAGACATCAGTTCTACACAAAAGCTTTCAGAGCTGCATTTTCTGAACAACAGTGACCTCAAGGGCCCTCAGAACAATGACTCATGCACCACTAAAGCAGGACACATCAGCTGGCATTCAGAACTGGGAACAAAGTATCTGAAAGCTTAAGCACTCCTTTATAATGTTCCAGTAAGCAGCATTTTGCTTTTACCTGTATATAGCCATGTGGCTCATTTTTTTAAACTATTGTTTTATACTCTCCAGATTCAGTATTCATCTTGGGCAACAATGAACATTTTGTAATGGCATTAAATATCAAAATCAAAAGCCAAATGTCTTCTAAACCAAGCTTCCCTACCTACCACCAAGGGAGGCCAGTGTCTTACCCATCCTGGAGAACCTAAACTATTTTCTCATCCAAAGAAAAGGCCCCACTGGCCTCTGTTAATATTGTGAGGACTCAGTTCAGGAATTAGCAAAGCTTTGTATGCTATATCCCTCCTTTCCTTTTGCTCCCATTATTATGCTAGGAGTAGTCTCCGTACAGGTGTGAAATATCCACATCCAAATTGACCCCACCCAGTCTCCTCCTCTTTCATAAGTGATCATATCTTTTCAGGCTGTGGGAAAATGCTAGAACAGGGCCCACACTGGAAGTGCCCAATGAATTTCATACTTCTGTGGAGGCCAAATTCCCCAACTCCTTCATCAACCTTTCCTTATTCTTTTTTAATTATCTAAAATTCATAATGATTTGTTTGAAAGTCACCCAGAACATAAATGGTCACTATCGCTGTGATATGAGATAATCCATTTAAACTCTGTGTGAGCCTGTTTCTTTATCCATAAAAAATATTATCTTTGAGATCATACTTCAGAGGTCATGTGTGCAATAATAACACCTCTCATAGGTACCAGGCTATATTAGCAACCTCACATATTATGATACATGAGCCTTGCCGTCCCCCTGTGGGTTGACAGAGTAGTTATTCCAACCTCCCATTTTATAGATGGGTGTTTCCAACACCCTCATCTCTAAGCCCCTTTCCTGTTTTCATGCACTGTGATGCTGTTTAACAGAAGAAGAGAAACTAAGGCACAGTTGGTGAAGTTTTTCCATACCCATTCCATTCTCCTGAGCTGAATACTAAATAGTTTGGCTTCCAGAGTAAACAATGGGAATATCTTAAGAATAAGGGACACAGGGACATGGTCATTTCTTTTTTTCTTTCAAATGTTGAATTGGCACAATTGCAGTGTAAACAAACAACTAGGTAGCCAAGTTAAAATAAAAAAGTATGAAAAATTTGCATATCCTGAAAATGCCAAATCTCAAAAGCAAAATGGTTTCTGTATTAAGCTTGTATCACCACAGTGATTTCTCGTATATTTTTACTTCAACCAATTTATTATATTTTTCCCTAAAATAGGACTAAAATAATTTTAACTAATGGCTTATTTTATATAAAACATATTTACTTACATAATTTAACTATAATCTATCATATGTTCCCCAAAATTTTGTTTTTATGTGCTACATACACACACACATTTTATAAAAAGCAATGTATAATATCAAATTACCTATTATACGGCACCTATATGTGTGATGCTATAAACAAATGCACATATACGTGTGCGTGTGTGTGTGTGTGTGTGTGTGTGTAGTTTTGTTTTCCAAAGGCATTCTCACTTACTCAAATTATTTAGAAGTTAATACTAAAGAGGGTTTGAGATGGCAAATATTGGAAATTCATTCATAAAAATGAAAACTTATAATTTCATTCATATATTACTTAAGAGCAAAAATATCATAAATCCCTAAAGAAACAAATGTCATATGCCATTCCTTGCATACAATTATTTTTATCCTATTCCGTCCCCAAGTAACGAAACACAGGGTTAGTATCATGAAATAGAAGTCAAAGTGATTAAATTGAATGATTATATCAATCCAGATGTTCCTTTTTGTGTGTGATAAGCTTGCTTGATAATAATTCCTTCACAAACCAACCTATATCTCAAGGGAATTTGGGGATTAAAACTTAATTTAAAACTTGGTTAAGAAATTCCTTGAACTCTTTAGAGAAAGAGTCTAAAGCAAATGCAAAGAAATTATCATTAAAGTCAGTCAAAGCAGTGCTTTGTATTTTTCTCCCTGAAGAACACAAACTTAAAATTCACAGAATTATTTTATTAGGCAAGAAACAGTTTATTTATTACATTTACAGTGAGTTGTTTTTATGTGTCTCTTTTTATGAAGTCATTATATATATTTGCCTCTTTGAAATAGTTTCTTATAATATTAAGCCAAGAACTGAGATATATGTGTATGTGTGTATATGTATATATATTTTTCACTCATTTATCTCAAGAAACAAGTATATCATTATTTTAAATATTAAAATAGCTGTGGTAATATTTCCATATATAAACTGGGAAACCATTCAACTTTATTATGTTATTTCAATGCTTGTTTCCATGGCAACTCCTTCACATCACACTGTTAGTAATCATAGACTCACAGTGTTGGAATGGTTTGGAAAGCAGGTAATAGAATGCTCTTGTTGCTCATTTAGGAAACTGAGGACTAGATTTCAGATTTGTGACTTATCCACTGTCAGCCCAGTAGCTAGTGTCAGAGAAGGAATAAAAGATGGCTCTTCTGGCCCCCATTCTAGCATGCTTTCACCTATACTATGCTGCCAGCCACTCTTCTAAACTAATGGACACTATTTATACACGGACACACACATACACATGCAAACACACCCCATATATACACCATATGTATAAACATGAATATACTCAAGCAGTTTGTTTAATCAGGCTATTTTTAAGAGTCAAACTATACTTTTTATGGGTTTTCAGTATTACAAATGAAAATAATATCATTTTGGCATAACAATGACAAGATGACTTGTTGGCTATGGATGTAGAACACAAAAACAATTGCTTAAAAAGGGGAAAAATCAGTATTAAACAGTGATTTTGCCTTCTTAGTATCTCAAACTGCTTTACTAGCAATTTTTGTAATTCTACTGAAGGTGCCTATTGTTCAGGAATTCATAATTATAAATAATAAAGATTAAAAGATATAAAGAAATCTTTAGTAATGTCTAGGCAACTTACTTCATGGTTTCAATTTGCTAACCACTGTAAAAGAATAGAAAATACAAAACCCTATGATGAAAAGTAATTCTATGTAATCAAATTTGCATCTATAAATAACAGATTCTAGAGTTTAGATCAGTACTAACACATTAGCCCGTAGCCCTTTGTTAAGCCAATGAAATGTGGTTACTCCAAATTGAGATGTGCTGTACATGTGAAATACATAGCATATTTCAAAGACTTAGCCTCCAAAAAGGAACATAAAATATCTCATTTATACTGATTATTTGGTGAAATGGTATTTGCCTATCACTAAATAAAATACATTATTGAAATAAATGTGGTCTGCGTTTTACTTTTTACTCTTTTAATGTGGCTACTAGAAAATTTTAAATTACATTTGTGGCTTGCCATTGTGGTTCACATGATATTTCTCCTGCTCATTACTGATCTACACCATTTACATGCTAGCCTTCCTGTCTGAAATATCCCATTTCTCATTTCTTGAAGTCCAGAACCTGCCCTACATCATCAAACATGACCTGTCCTTGAATGTTTTTTGCCTCTGTCCTATCAGGAAGTAAGCGCTCTCCCTCTCTAAACTACTAAGATGCAAGTTGCTGGCAAATAAGGTCTATGTATGGTTTTTATATATGTTGGTAAGCTACAAAACAACCACCATGCAACTACAGTAAAGCATCAGTAAAATTTTGTTAGACAGGCAAACAAATATATGCAGTAAATGTATTCTCTGTTCACTTTCACTCAGAAAAATCTGTCTTGAGAGATCAGAATTTTTGAAAGTAGGTCCATGACTTAATAAGAGGATACATACCAGCTGACTCTCGGATACTGTAGAGGATGGGGAGGACAGGTTTGCCTGAAAAATTAGAAACATGGTGTTTATTTAGTGAACTTCATAATTTCACAAAATATCCATATTTTTAAGTTTTTTGAAGTTCTTTTATTATTAAAGAACACATGTCCATTGTAGAATTTTGAAAAGAATAAGGTAAAAGGAAAAGTATCATTATGCCACCAGAAAGTGTTGAACATTTTTTGTACATTGCCTTACAATATTTTTCCTATGTTTTCTTATGCAGCTCATATAATAGCATGATGTTTTATGTGTTAATTCTCCTTAACATCTTAACATAAGCACTATCACAAGACATCAAAAATTCTTCAAGATGACATAATATTTCAGTCTCTGTATATACTCCACATTTTGCTTAAACATACTAGCATTGGGGCGCCTGGGTGGCTCAGTCGGTTGAGCATCCGACTTCAGCTCAGGTCACGATCTCGCGGTCCGTGAGTTCGAGCCCCGCGTCAGGCTCTGGGCTGATGGCTCAGAGCCTGGAGCCTGCTTCCGATTCTGTGTCTCCCTCTCTCTCTGCCCCTCCCCCGTTCATGCTTTGTCTCTCTCTGTCTCAAAAATAAATAAATGTTAAAAAAAAATTAAAAAAAAATACTAGCATTGTTGGATATTTATATTTGTTTCCAGCAAATCGACACAAATAACAGATGTTCACTTAAAGTATCTTCATATACAAAGGAAAGTTTTCATGCTTTGGAAAAGAAAACAATTTAGTTTTTAAAATTGTTTTCCAGTAAATAGGAGGCTAATATTGTTTCTTCAGCCTTGGTTCCTGAATTTCACTCTGTCTGGATTTGGTTTCCTTCTTACGGAAGTAAATGCTGTGGTCATTCTTTCAGACCTCATTGTCTTGACTTTGTCTGAAAATGTTTCTATTTTGTTCTTATTCTTCGACGAGAGTTCTGGACACATTATTTTTAATAGTTATTATCTCGCAGCATTTTGAAGACACTACCCCACTAGCTCTGGCGTCTGTCATAGCTGTCATTCTGAATGTCATAACTTTGGTGGATCATCTGTCTTCACATTTGGTTAGTGTTTAAGATGTTCCTCCATGACATTGCGCAACTTCACTATGATGTCTCTGAGGGTGGATTTCTTTTTATGTGTCTTTTTTGGGATTTGGTGTAGTCCTTCATTTGGAATATGCATATCCTTCAATTCTGGAAAATCTTCCATGAATACCTCTTCAAATATTGCTTTGCTTACATTATAGCTCATCTCTGTTTATGAAGTTTCTAATAAATATATATGTAGTCTGCTCAATCCATCCCCCATTTCTATAAAATTTCCTTTCATATTTTTTGTCCCTTTATGCTGCATTCTGAATCCTTTCTACATACAAGTTTATTTCTCTTCCATTGTATGGAAGAGAATTTCCATTTCTCTTCCATTGTATATTAACACATTCAACATGACAATTGAATTTTATGTTTTGATGGCTTTATTTTAACTTCTGGAAGTTTTACTTGGTTCTTTTTCAAGTAATTTTGATGGCATCAATAACTCCTTTTAACTCTTTTAGCGTTTTTACTATAGCAATTAATTCATTTCAGATTTACCTATAATTCCTTATTGCTAAATCTCCCGTTTCTTGTATCGGCTGACTCTCCCTCATGCCTCTCCTCCGTGATGTTCTTTAGCCATTTTATGGCTATTTATTTTTGATTTTGAACTCATTTTCAGTCAAGATAATGTTTGTGATGATTTCTATATGTACCTGAGACGTCCTGGACGGGGAAACCGTGCCTACAGTACATTTTATGTTTGTCTTGTGGGAACTCTAGGACTTTCACTGCTTTCCACTTTATTTCATCATCTCAATATTCCGAAACTTAAAGAGTGGTCGAACCTGAAATCTTCATGTTCCAGAAGTTTAGAACCATTTTCTCATTGATGGCTCTTTTACCAACTAAGAGTGTTGGATGAGATGGTGGAAGCATTTATACTTTTTTTTTTTATTATTCCATGCTTCATGGCCAAAGTGGACTTCTGGCATCCTGAATGTATACAAAGGATTCATTTACAAGTTTTAGACTTACTAAATACTGAAAGTTAAAATCTGAGCTCCTGGCTCCCAGCACATAGGTTCTGATGCACCTACATTCTGCTAGAGCTTTAGCTTCTTCTTAACACCCCCACTTGGAGTTACCATTCCATTTCTGGCATTCAAACATTTCTCTTTCTTTACTTTAGATTGGGTTACATAAACTTGTTTTTTTTTTTTTAATTTGAGAGAGAGAGAGATTGAGAGTATGAGTTGGGGAGAGGGGAAGAGGGAGGGAGAGAGAGAATCTTAAGCAGGTTCCACACTGAGCACAGACCCCACTGTGGGGATCAATCCCATGACCCTGGGATCATGACTTGAGCCAAAATCAAGAGTTAGATGTTCAACAGACTCAGCCACCCAGGCACTCCACGTAAACATTTTTAATAATTACATTTTATCAAGCATTTCAGCACTTAAATGGGAGGCTGAGCTTCCACATCAACAGCCTTCAACTTTGACAGGAAACAGTCAACAGACAAATGCTTAATTACAAGTATACTTGGCTGAAATATGATAAAGTTGTGTTCCTAAGATATTTACATTCTTGTTGAAATTGCAAATGTTTTCAAGGTTTGTTAGAAGTGTGTCAATACTGTTTTTACTCTCTGAGATATGAATGATAACAGCAAACTGAGAGCTTAGTGATTCTTATGGTATTGCCAAGTATATAGAAGTATGAATCACCAAACATACTCACAAGGCACCTGCAGCCCTTCTCACCCTGTGCCCAGCATTGTTTGTTTTCTGCTTTTTCATTCATGCCTTTCTTCACAAGGACTATCATTGTTTGCTGTCATACATGGTTGGTCTATGGCAGCAGGGTATCTTGGCTAAATGTTTCCCATCTCTAATTGCTGGTGACCAGGCAAGTGTACACGGAGGTTTATGGCTATTCTGTGCTGCAGAAAACTGCATTTTAGAATGCCCATCAAATTCAGTTCACCTGGGAATTTGCTTTTAACCTCACGATGCAATATAAGTAATAATTATTTCCTCTAAAGTCTTACTGTTTCCCTATAGCTAATTTTTCATTATTGCAATAATGAAAGAATAATCTATGGATCCCCTAAGTTAAATTAATAGCTCCTGTGAAATATGCTAAATTGAATGTGGGTATCTTGACTAAAGCACAACACAGCTAAATTTTCATCTCGATAAATATAGGAAAGAAGAGGTTACACGTTAAAAACAAAATATTTGTACAATTTAACTACATTCCTAACATTTAGTAGTATGTGGTGCTAAATAGTACCAAGTGATCAGAGGGAAAAAATAAAATGCTCAAGAAAAACATTAATTAAATTAGGGGAAAACCCAAATATCTTTGTATTCAGTCTCCATAAGTCCCTCAAATTCCATCATTAGGAATTACAATGTTATAATAAGATGCTTTAGGCATCCCCATTCCATTTTTATTTTATCTAATATAATGGGTTTCACATCACTTTTATGAGAAACTATTCCTAGAGAAAGGATAGAATTAAATGTGAACCTCAGGGTGGAGTAAATACTTATAAAGCCACTAGAGATCCTTTATCCAAGAAAAAGAATATTGGCTTATGGGTTTAAAGAGTATCACCAGATTCTTTCAACCAACCTAACCATGTCAAGCCCTTTGAGAAGCCTTGCTTTGTTTTCCTAATACAGGTTAGCAGTGTTTATTCAATGCTGCATCAATAACTATGTTATTAATACTGTAGCAAATATTTTCCAAAAAGTGAGGAAAGATTGTCTGGTGAGCTGAGATTAGAGCAGTGAAAGGTGGGAGAAAGCAGCTCTATCCGGACCACTGTTCACAGGTTGGCTAAATGAAGGTAGAGAAGCAACTTGATGTACCTACAACTAAACTAGAAATTGTATTGGAACAACACTAAAGATTTTAGTTATTCATGTCTATCCACATTAATACTAACTGTGAGGAACTACGATACTGTGGAAGGTAAGAATGGCTGTTGTGCGAAATAAAATCCTATAATCTATTCTATGGCCTCTAACATCATTTTAACCATAAAAGGAAAGGAAAGTATAAGAAAGGAGGATCCATGTTAACCAATGTATCGTCATCTTAAAAACTGTGAAACCAACAGTCAAAAAAATGTGAAAGTCAAAATTTCTTACCTCAAAGAAAATGTATTAAAGAGTTAGATTACAAGGAAAGCAAAAGAGTTAGACAAAGAAAAGAAAGGAGAATTTGAAGTCCACTGAAAAATAAATTCCTACAGAAGGCCACCACTGTGCCAAGCCAACTTTGGAGAAACCATTTTGCTTTTCCAAAGACTTGATATCAAGGCCCAGTAAGTACAATGAAGCTCCTTTGTCAGTGTCTAGATTGCTTTTGCTTGCAATGTGCAGCTTTTCCCCATTCATGACACATGTCCTTTTGGCTGGTATCACACCAGCTCTCTCCCCGGGGTCTGGAACAAGATCAAGTGGTTCCAGTTGCCTTTGCCTTCTGCACTCTAAACTTCCACTTTTGGCTTGTTGGGTTTTTTTGTTTGTTTGTTTCTTTTCCCCCCCTTTCAGCAGCCACATCCCTCTCACCTGAATATAACAACCAGTTCAATATCACTAAAATGTCTTTCTTCTACCTTTTCTCTGTTGACTAATTAACCCGTATTTCCTTTTCTCATGGCTCAAAGAACTGTAATTAGTGATAATGTGTTAACCTAAATACTTCTCCCAGGCAAGACTACTCTACACATGGGCAGTAGGACAAATTGTAAAATATTAACGGAGCACTTAATAATCACTGAATACTGAGATTGGTATTGAGGAAATATAAAATGATAAAATACTGTCTTTCCCTTCACCTAGCGAGTGTTCCTATTATTTGTACATAAGTCGCGATGGACACAAAAGAATGAATCCAGTGGTATGCATGTTAGCCACCAAGCCCCTAGACATACATTATGAGGCATCATATCTTTCTTGCTTCACATTATTTATTCTAACTATCTATAGACATTACCCTGTATGACTATCTCATTAGAAACCATTTTATAAGTTAGCAATACATTCCTAAAAGACCTACATACAAAAAGTAGATTTGAAAGTGTTTAGGGGCGCCTGGGTGGCGCAGTCGGTTGAGCGTCCGACTTCAGCCAGGTCACGATCTTGCGGTCCATGAGTTCGAGCCCCGCGTCAGGCTCTGGGCTGATGGCTCAGAGCCTGGAGCCTGTTTCCGATTCTGTGTCTCCCTCTCTCTCTGCCCCTCCCACGTTCATGCTCTGTCTCTCTCTGTCCCAAAAAAAAACAAATAAACGTTGAAAAAAAAATTAAAAAAAAAGTGTTTAAAAAGTTTGAGTCTTTATGCTAAGGAATGATAATTCCAGCTTATCGTGAACATAATCAGTAGGCAGGATAAGTGGGCATAGTGACCAGTGACAGACACTGTTTATATGTGCAAATGAGGAGATAAAAGGTCACATCAAGGGGAAGTTTGGCTGAAATATGGCACCTTTGTGTTTGGTAAAGTCTAAAATGATGATGAGAAGGATGCAAGACATAAAGAGTGTCTCATTAAATCTTCTCTCTTCCTCCTCACTTACTAGAACCCAGATAATTATCTTTAATTCTTTCTTCATCCCTTTTCACATAAGCATACGTTAGAAATATTTCTGAACAAAAAAAAGAAGTAAATGAGAATAATCAGAAGAGTGGAATTTCTTGCTTGAAGTGTTCACAATTCTTCCTGTAACTCATCAAATCTTTGGTCACATCCTACGGAAGCAGATCTGGACTGAGGTCTGGATTGAAATGGGCTAGATTGAAGTCTCCTCTTACCTTAAGATCTGTGACTGCATTAAGCATGCAGCGCCTCTGGAACACTCCAGCATAGCGACATTTCCAAGTATAGCAACAAGGGGAGTATGTGAGCTGACTAAATTGGAGACTGTGACCTTTATTTGAATACCTGTATATATAGTGGGAATATTCTTAATAAAGTTTGACACATTTTTTAATATATTGTGATATTTTGAAAGCAATATGCTTCCATTGTTATGAATTTTTTCCGTCCCTCAGGCTCATTAAAATGGGGTCTTACCTGTTTACCATATAATATTCAATAGACCTATCTCTGTTAGTTTTCTGGCTCTTAAAAGTAACTCATGAAATGTAAAGAGTTGATAAAATAAGTTTTTATCTATAGATTTTGATTCCAACTAAGGGTTTTTTGATAAACTAGTAATAGGACTAATACTTGCCTTATTTTCTGAGTTTGCTCTTTATTAGGAAAGCATACTGTGACTTTGAATTACTTGAATGAAATAATTTGTACCAGTAGTAGTTAATGAAAAATAAATATTTACTAAGACAAATGTAATGCAAAAGCAAAAAGGACATTCCTCTTCAAAGGTGGTAAAGTGAGAACAGAATAAAACAGAAATTCAAATAGAAAATTCATTCTGTTACTTAAAGGGAAAGAAATTTTCTTAAAGTGTCATGAAAAACAGTACCTCTTAAACATTATCTGATAAACTATGAATTAATTTATATGAGAGTGATTTAAAACGTTAGAAATATAGTAAACATCATTTTAGATATTGTCACTAAATTTGAAAACATTCAAAGTTTACACTGAAGATTACTGAACATGAAGAAATAATTTCGACCCAGAATATAAATACTAATGGATAAAATATTTAAGGAAAACAAACTATTCCCATATTCTCTGTACTTCTCACACAAGTATTTTTTTAATGTTTTCAATCTTTATTTATTATTGACAAGGCATGAGCAGGGGAAGAACAGAGAGAGTGTGAGACACAGACTCTGAAGCAGGGTCCAGGCTCCGAGCTGTCAGCACAGAGCCTGACGCGGGGCTCAAAGTCATGAACAATGAGATCATGACCTGAAGCAAAGTTGGATGCTCAACTGACTGAGCCATCCAGGGGCCCCAATTCTCACACAAGTATTAATGGTAAGGGCTTTGACATGAGGGAGACCTGGGTAGGATTTTGCCTACTCTGACTTCTAAGACTTGGTTTCCTCCTTTACAATATGAGGATCTTGAAATAATAATACCCACCTCATAAGACTGGTATAAGGTTAAATGAAATACTTAAACTTCACTTGAAAGATAAGAGCTCAAACCAATTGAAAGTAATATTAATAACAAATTAAGATAATCAATCTTGCAATTGACCTGTGGAGATCACTGTGACTTGACATGTTGTTAACCTAGTTTAAATTCTACTACACTTAAGAAAAGTTCAATTAAATTACTTTAAAATAACTTGCAATTCAAGTACACCATGAATTGAAGAAAGCTTTGACTAATTAGACTGAATTGATGGTGATTTTCCTGCATCTGTCTCATCCTAGAAAACAGACTATGTGAAATGTAACAATATGTACAATAAAGAATAAGAAGAGGAAACTAACTGATTTGCATTTTGGTTTCTCCTTCTTCTTCTTTTTTTCTCCCCATGGAGAAAAGGCACCTTTTCACCAAAAGCCCCAGAAAGAGGAATTAGTCATACAAATTCTCGTTATTTAATAAAGCCATTATAATCTTCCCAGGAAAACTGGAAATCCAATAGATATATGAATACATTGAAAACTAGTAACTTTGTAAGTCTGCTTTCACATCAGTCAGTTCTATGGCCAGCTCTTCTCTAATTTCTACAAGAAAGTATCTTGCTCATTTACTATTGTAAGTGTTTACTATCTCCCCCATTATATGCTGCAGAAATGGGGATCTTGTTATTGGGTTGCTCCCTCACCCCAGTAACTTCTCAGTGAGTACTAGGACATAGTAGACACTCAGTAACTATTTGTTGAATCAATGAGCAAAAGCTCATTGAATAATAGAGCTGAACAATTCTGACTATATTTTCTACTAGTTATGAATCATAGATTGTATACTATACTTTTAGAGAGCCCCCAGAGGTCAGAATTTTGAGCAGTCTGTGCTAATCGACTTGAGAATACCCTGAAACGTCACAAAACTTTGTTTCTTGGCTTGAATTTAAGTCTTCTCTTTTTTTTCCTCTGTGGTGCAGGAGTTGGTAAACTATGTGATCTCTGTTTTTGAACCTAATCTAAGAATTTCTACGAAGTCAATGACACACCAAGTCCCAGCAGCTACATACTGTGAAGATGTCTAGTTTCTTCAAAGTGTGAAGAGAGACCATGAGATACTGTGAAAAGACCTCTCAGATTTGCTTTTGAGCTTCCACGGGAGAGAAAGAGAAATATATAGGAAAAGATTAATTAATTAATTAATTAATTAAGTCAAATCTTTTCAAGTCACACTTAAGGTGAGGCATCTTGCAGCTCAGCAAATACGAATATTAGAATTTCTAGAAGAAAGAACATATAAAATCAGAACATACTGTATTTAAAATTGTTCACCTAAGACCAACAACACTTAGAGCTGAAATTTCATTTTTTTCTCCTCAAAATAAACGTATCAGACATCACTTAGTAAATGTAATAACTTCAGCCAAATATTCACAAGTGTGACTTCCTTATGCCTTGGTACCAAAAAAACTGGGTTTTACATTCCATTGTAAAATTATCCTTTATCATCTTCCAAAAGAGACAGACATATTTGAGGTGTCACAAAGAACAATTCAAATGTCACATTGTAATAGAAAGCAAAAAACAAAGCTTATCACTCAAGAAACCAAATTTAATCAAAGCCAAAAATCTTATCTGAATCAGAGTTCATATTTGCTCTAGTCTACACTCAATCTATTTGATGACTCAGTGTTAACTTTCAGTGACTCAGATGCTCTCACAAAGTTTGGGGCAAATGTTAACCTATTTTAATTAAGTTTGATAACTGATTGAAGAATAATTTGAAATAAACTCTAACTATGGAGATTGAAGCAGCCCCTCCAACTTTGATTCCAACTGCTATCAAATTAACCACCCCTGGGGAGGGGTGAGAGGAAGTATCAGCCCCTTACCACCTTACTGTAAATGAGTCTCAATCAGAGGCACTTTGGTGACAGATAGGAATAGGTGAGAAAGGAAGATGAGAGAGTAAAACATTTCAGCTATTTTTTCTTAGGTCTGGCTCTTGTAGCATGCGTGAGTCACAAAAAGTATTGAAACATCTTTAGAGAACTTTCTTTTCTTGCACCCAACTTTAGACTCAAGGAAGTCTGCTAAATCATGGTGCTTCTACTCTTCCCAAGATAGGGAGGAAGAAGAGAAAGGGGGAGGCATAGATGCAGAGGAAATCAAAGGAAGATAAGAGGAAAAAAGGGAAGAACTATTACTTATTCCTGCATGTCAGAACCACATTAAGGGCTTTTCATATACTAACCAATATAAATTGTACATCAGGCAATTATTAGTTTCCCAATTTTATAGATGAAAAAACTAAGGTATAGAAGTTAAGTGACTTTCTAGGATCAGACAGTTAGCAAACAGCCATGCTGTGATTTAAACTTGGTTACAGCCTACCAAATGTCTCTACTCTTATGTTACTCCAAATGGCTTCCAATAAAAACAAAACATAAGAATGAAAATACTCTAAGCAGTGTTCCTATCCATACCTTCTATATGTCATTTCCTGAGTAGGATAAAATTCAGTGATTTCATCCAACTTATTATTTTCCTTAGGGAGACCCAAATAAAGACAGAAATACATAAATTGGAAAGAAGATATATCACATAATATATAATAAATATTCATTCTTTGATGATGGTGATGATGATGATGGTGATGAAAAAAGCATAGTAGAAAATATAAGGCATAACCTAAAAGAAAACATTTACTGGTTTTTTATTTAACTAAAAACTAAACACTTGCTTAGGAGACAATCTTGTTTCTGTTGAATATAGTTGATCAGAATTAGAAGTGGGCCACATGGTGGATCATGAGGTGAATAAAGAGTAGGAATGAAGTGAGGCTACATCTGTATTCCTAAGACATTCAGAGACAGCTCCATATAATTGATCAAGTATGTGAGGCTGTATCTACCCATCTATTAGTCAATTTTTGCTCATAAGTAGAAATTAGTTTATTTGACAATAATTTAAATGCAAGAAAGCAACAAATGAGTCAAAACCAACAAAACTGGCAATCCCATTGGAAATAGACAAATCTTAATGTTTCGAGTATATGTGCTGGCTCATTTATAATAAGCACAATAAACCATTACAAAAATGATAATGTCGTCTAAGCTTCGATAATTAGAAAGACAGCAAGCAGGTGTTGGAGTTCTGCTTTATTTAGCCAAGCTAATCAAACTAGACCTCACTTAAGATGGAATTTATTCAATAAACTTACCTGACATAACCTGATTTTCCACATCTGGACCGATCACACCATCCTATCCCTTTCCACTTATGAAAAAATCAACTAATTCAATTTTAATGACCATATAATTGAGTTCCCTTCAAAGCATACACATGTACCCATTAAAAAAACAGGATGTATCATTATGAAGGGACTTACATATTTGGTTTCTCGACCAGCTGCTCTCGGAAGAGTTGTAGGCATCTGTAAAAAAATAAAAATAAGTATACTACTGAAGTAACCACAAAAATACTAAAAGTAATTCAACTTCTGGGATAAGCGTTCACCTTTTGTTGCTATTAAGACTTTCTAAACATTCTTGTCTCTTTTCTATACAAAAGCCTTGTCCCTTTGAAAATTATTTTATTAAACTATGTCACTTCATTATTCTTTTTATTGCCATTATCTACCAGCTTGCTGGTAAATTTTGCCTTATTTATTGATTACATCCATTCATGGATCATAATGGACCCTCATGTGACTTTTGCCATTTTCAAAATGTACACGGAAGTCTCTACCCCTCTCACTTATTTTGAGCTTCCCAACTCCAAATGTATTCTCATCCATTCCATTTCACTCATCCACTCTCAAAGCCATTCCTAGACTTTGCCTTCACAAATAAAATGGGAAATCTGTGAAATTTCAATTTTTAGCATTCTACCCTGAGAACTCTAGCTCCTATTCACCATCTTCACTTCTCAAATGTCCCCAGTGCAACGTCCCTCATTGAGACTTCGAAATTAATGAGCTTTACCAGTTCCATTGTGGTGTTATTACCTCTTAGTTTACATATATTTCATATTCTCAGTTGTTTTAACACCTTAATTTCTCTTGCCTCTCTCTCTCTTTGTGACAAACTCACCTTTAATAGAAAACAAAAGAAAAGAAAACAACAACCCTGGATAGACTTTATCATCCATTTTCTCTAAACTTGAGAAGAAAACATTCCTGAGGAAACTCTCTCAACCAAGCTAATTGATTTCATTATAAATTAATGGTCATTAGCCTTAAGTGAGCATTTAATTCTGCCTAGTGAGCCCATAATTTTTCTCTTGTAGGCCCACTTTCCCACTTTTTGACATGAGATGGCCTATTTGATTCATTCATCTCCTTAGTAAATACTTACTGTATATCTACTGTGTGCCAGGAACTATTCTACACCCTGTATCTTATCAGTAAACAAAATAGACAAAGATGCCCTATGCTTGGTAAGCTTACATTCTAGCAGGAGAGAAGACAACCAGTATAATAATAAATAAGTAAATTGTACCATATGTTAGAAAAAAATCATACCGCATATTACATTGTATGTTATACAACAACAAAAGAATAGAAATAATTTGAAGCCTCAGGTAATATATTCTTCCAGAGAAAATCTTCTTTGTTTCTGCCAAATATCTTACTTCTTTTAGACAACCCAGATACGAAGAAGGTCAAGAGTGCTGAGGGTTTACAATTTCAAATAGGAGGGTCAGTCTAGAGAAGGTGACATTTGGGCTAAGATTTGAAGGAACTGAGGGAGCTGGAGATGTGAACATCTAAACAAAGAGCATTTCAACTAGATGGAGCAAATTAAAAGTTCTCAAAGATAATTTCCACATCTGAGAATGGTGGCTCAAGAACTCAAAGCAATCCTTCCAAAACGGACAAAAGATGGGTAAAATATTTAAAACAATATTGACATATTATTTATTAAAAATGTCAATGAGCTAACAAGAGAATAAAGAATGTGGGGGCAAGATAAGGAGAAGATGGAAATCCAAAGACAGGACTCAAGTATTTGAGACCAGCTTTTGACCTAGAGATGTTTGACAATAACGATGAGTTGCTCGAGAAGCTGATCCAAACTTTTGACAATTTCAGAGATGTAGGGAGATAAAAGTCAGAATCCATGACCCACCAAAATTAGATTGAGCCCCAGGAGTAAGACTGATCTAGAAGACCTCATATAGTCTTCAGTTTGGCCTCAAACCATTGACAACTGTTTATAAAAAATTAACCCAAAACTTTAAATTAAGTTATCCTTCTTTGCTAATGCTCCTGGTGTCTGATAGAAGCAAAGAAAAGACTATCCATAGTAAGATAATATCATATTAGCCCTCAAATAATTTATTTAAATAAACTTCCAAGTAGCATATCCAACACACAATCGGATTCAGATACACAAACAGGTAAGACAATGTGAGAATGGGCAGAAGTAAAGAACAACCAAAAAACACCCACAGAGAATCCAGAAATTTTTTTCTTTGAGCCAGACAAAAACAACCATACTTAATCATGCTTCCTTTGAGATAAAAGTTAAGCTTGCGAATGTTTACAAGGAACTAAAAACTATAAAAAGTGACACAACTGATTTGAAGAAAGAACAAAATGTGCCAAGGCAGGAGCATGCCTGGCACATTCGAGGCCACGGCAAGGAATCATGCAGGGCTGGGGTGTTGTGAGGAAAGCAGGAGAGCAGGGGAGGGGCTGATGGAAGGTTCCAGAGACTGGAGCATAGAGGCCCTTCCAAGAACTTGTAAGGACTCTGGTTTATAGCTACAGGAAATGTGTAGGTACTGCTGGTTTTAAGCCGAGGGGAGCCATAATCTGACTTATGCTTTAAAAGGATCTCACTCTTTGATGTGTTCAAAATGAATTATAGTGAGGCAAGGGTCGAAGGGGAAAAAATATTGCACTATCCAGCAAAACATGACGATGGCTCAGCAGTACAGAAGTTATGAAATAATCATATTCTACATGTATTTTTAATCGATGGCAACAAGGTTTCTAATAGAGATGTAGAATATGAGAGAAAGAGAAAATTAGAACTTGACACCAAAGTTTCTGGCCTTGAGCAAATGAAAGATGAGAAGTCTATAGATAGACATGGGTAGGCAGGATATGGAATAGTTGTGTTTTTTTATGTTTGTTTGTTTTTTTGTTTATAGAGAGAGAGAGAGAATACAAGCAGAGGAGAGAGAGAGAATCTGAAACAGGCTCCAGGCTCTGAGATGTCAGCACAGAGCCTGACACGGGCTCGAACCCACGAACTGTGACATCATGACCTGAACCGAAGTCAGACGCTTTACTGACGGAGCCACCCAGGCGCCCCTGGAATAGTTTTTGTGGGAAGAAATCTAGACTAAATTTTTCAGATATTGATTAGAAATCTAAATGAAAATGGACAGTGGGTATTTGGGAGCTGGAGTTTGGGAGATAATCCTGGACTTGAGATATAAAGTTGAGAGTTCTCAGCATACAGTTGATCTTCAGAACACCAAAGGAGTAAATGTAGAGAGGAAGGAGAAGCCCAAAGATAGAGTCCTGGAGCACTCCAACATTAATAGTTTGGGGAAGAAGAGGAAGAATCTTCAAAGGAGCTTAAGAAATAATACTGATGAGTGAGGTAGGACAAAAGCTGAGAGAGCAGGGTGTCCTAGAAGGCACTAGAGGAATGTGTGCCAAAGAGGAGGGAGTATCACCTGTCTCATTTTCTGTGGGTATGACAGCCTGACCAGGGCTGAGTTTATAGTAATGGGAACCTGGGGAAAGTAGTTTGGGTAGCACAGTAGGGGCAAAGCCTGAATGGAAGGGACTTATGAGGGAATGAGAGAAGAATCGAAAGCAGAACACATAATGGTTTTCAACTTTTCCTTTTTCAAGCTCTTCCCCATCATATGGTTGCTTTTTAATCTCAGTTAATAATCTTAAACCTTTCTTCACTGAAAACTATTAGTTATCAAGTAACTAAAAATATGAGTTGCAAAATTCTTCATTTTGCCCTCAGCCACCTACAAACATGCTTTGCACCTCTATCTGACATGTCCTCTGTTTTCTGTCCTATTACAATAGTAGATATTCCCAGCTTTTTTTTTTGAAGTTTATTTATTTTTTTTTTATTCAGAGAGAGAGAAAGAAAGCAAGCAGGGGAGGGGCAGAGAGAAAGGGAGATAGAATCCCAAGCAGGCTCAGCACTGTCAGCCCAGAGCCTGATGTGGCGCCTAACTCACTCACGAACCATGAGATAATGACTTGAGGTGAAATCAAGAATGGGACGCTTAACCTACAGGGCCACCCAGGTGCCCCTCCAGCTTTTTATCAAAGGACATTTATTTTAATCAGGCTGTAAGTTCCATGTCCTTCTGAGGACTTTTCATCCTTCAGGGTCTCCCTTTCTTTTGCATAATCAGCACCTCCCTCTAGTGCATCTACCCCACTAGCAAGCCAACTTGCTCTTGCCATTTTCAGCTTTAAAAAGCAAACCAAAAGTTCTTCTTTGGCCCATTCCCCACCCTCCCAGACCCAATCTCCTTCCCCCTTTCACAGCCCAACCTTTCAAACTGGTTGTTTTTGTCTGTGTGTTTGTTTTACATGCTGTGTCTCTGCCTTCTCACTTCACAACACTTTCCAACATCAGGGATGAGGAGAGCAGGGGGGTAATGTGAGGGATCCAAATGTGAGGGTGGTGAAAAGAAGTATCTGTGAGAACAATGTCAAGGTGGTCCTTCAGCTTGGCTGGGGAGAAGGGGACAGTTAAGCATAGGTTTGGTCAACTCCTGATGCTTTTCTCAGGGAAGACAATGGGAACAGCTATTTGAAGGAGAGTCTGGAAGGTACAGGGCGGGGGGGGGAGGGGGGGACAAAGTTGAGGGATACTGTGACCAGGGTGGTGGGAGCGCGGTGTGGGAGAAATGGTTGACATCAGATATTTTTTACAGCCTGAGACTCATGTTCCTTCTGTTCTTCATAGAACATAAACAAAAGACAAAACTCAGCAGGACTGGTAAATCCTAGGCACCAAGCTTTAGTATCTGGCATCTCAGGCACCAGGCATATTTGCAGCCAAGGTAGCTTACATGCTCAGAGAACTTTGAGTCCCCATGGAAAAACAGTAAGACATCTGAAAAATGGAAATACTGCAGGACAAAACAATGGTTCAGTCATTCCTCTCCTAGGTTTTTACCCAAGAGAAATGAAAGCACACGTGTGTACAAAACCTTGTTGATAAGTGTTCTTAGCAGCTCTATTCATAATAGAACCTAAGTAGAAACATCCCAGTTGTCCATCACTGGTGAATAGTTAACACATGGTACAACCATACAATGGAATACCACTCAGCAGTGGAGTACAAATGAACTATTGATACATGCAAAAACATGGATGAATCTCAGCTGCCTTGTCAAAAGACTACATGCTGTATGATTCTATTCATATGACATTCTTGCAAAGGCAAAAGTATAGAAACAGAGAAAACATCAGGAGTTGTACAGAACCTGGGTTAGAGGGAGGGATGTACTATAAAGAAGCACAAGAGAACTTTTACGTTTGATGGAAGTGTTTTGTACCTCAGACGTGGTAGTGGTTGCACAACTGTATTATGCTTTGTGAAAATGCATAGAACTATACACTGAAAGGGTAAATTTAACAGTGGGTAAACTACACCTCAATAAACATGACTTTTAAAAAAAAATAATGTTTATTTATTTTTGAGAGAGACAGAGCATGAGCAGGGGAGGGGTAGAGAAAGAGGGAGACACAGAATCTGAAACAGGCCCCAGGCTCTGAGCTGTCAGCACAGAGCCAAATATAGGGCTTAACTCTGGAACGTTGAGATCATGACCTAGGCCAAAGTCAGATGCTTAACTGACTGAGCCACCCAGGTGCCCCTAAAGATGACTTTAAAAAGGAAAACTATAGGGGCACCTGGGTGGCTCAGTTGGTTAAACGTCTGACTCTTGGTTTTGACTCAGGTCATGATCTCAGAGTTTATGAGTTTGAGCCCTACATTGGGCTCCATGCTGACAGTGTGAAGCCTGCTTGGGATTCTCTCTCTCCCTCTCTCTCTCTGCCCCTCCCTGACTTGTGTGCTCTGCCTCTCTCTCAAAATAAATAAATAAACTTAAAAAAAAAAAAAGGAGAACTATATCCAACATAATAACACAGGGATTAAAGGACAGAAGAGACACTGAACAAATTCTAGAACTGAAATATCACATCAAGGAATCCCCTTGAAGGAATTAGGAAACAATAAATAGAAAAAATATATATAAAGATTCAGACTTAAAGAATACAGAAGCAAAAGTGACAAAATCACTTTATGAGTCCCAGGAGGAAGAAACATTTGAAAAATTAGTGACTAAAATTTATCCTGAATCTGAGGAGCAGAAAAGGTTGAAGACTTCAAAGGAGAAGTCACAGAGAGTACCAATCCAGATAAACAAGAGAAAAAATGCATACTTGCATTATAGGAAAAATCAGTAACATTATAGATAAAGACAAAATTCTATAAACCAAGAAACAGACTCTTAATTCCAGAGAACACACTGATGGTTACCAGAGGGGAAGGGAGTGGGGGAATGGGTTCAATAGGTGATGGGGATTCAGGAGGGCACCTGTCATGATGACCACTGAGTAATGTATAGAACTACATTGTATACATATTCGGATTCTGTATCTCCCTCTGTCTCTGTTCCTCTCCTGTTTGCACTCTGTCTCTTTCTGTCAAAAATAAAGATTAAAAAAAATTAAAAATGGAGCACATGAGTGGCTCAGTCGGTTGGGTGTCCAACTTCAGCTCAGGTCATGAGCTCACTGTTGCCGAGTTTGAGCCCTGCTTTGGGATCTGTGCTGACATCTCTGAGCCTGGAGCCTGCTTTGGATTCTGTGTCTCCCTCTCTCTCTGTTCCTCCCCAGCTTGCACTCTGTCTCTCTCTTTCTCTGTCAAAAATAAATAAAGGTAACAAAAATTAAAAAAAAAAAACCTACAATGTTTACCTAAAACTAGCATAACACTGTATGTTAACTATAATGGAATTAAAATAAAAAACTTAAGAGGTCAGAACTGGATAGCCAAAAAAAAAAAAAAAAAAAAAATCTAAAAGATTACAGAGCCCCTCTGTAAGCCACCACTCTGTAACAGAGGAGTAAACATCATCCTGGAAAAATACTTTACAAATACGTTGTTGAAGAAAAAGAACCAAGGGAAAAAAAGTGCTGAAGAGATGGGACCTATACTTGTCTGTTCAACAGAACTATAATTTAAATGAAAGAGCAAAATAAAGATATTCTCAAAAACATAGGCCATAGAATCAACACAAAAATACCTTGTTGTATATAATTTTCAGCAAGATTCTACCAAAGAAAAAATAAATAAATCTGGGAGAAAGCTATGCATGTGTGAGAAATCAGGATCTAAATAAAGACAAGATCAAGAAACAGAACCATAAAAATTCAGTTAAAAAAGTCAAAACAATACTAACAAATGATGTCTGTGTGTATCTTAATTAAAAATGGATGGAAGGGGGGCGCCTGGGTGGCGCAGTCGGTTAAGCGTCCGACTTCAGCCAGGTCACGGTCTCGCGGTCCGTGAGTTCGAGCCCCGCGTCAGGCTCTGGGCTGATGGCTCAGAGCCTGGAGCCTGTTTCCGATTCTGTGTCTCCCTCTCTCTCTGCCCCTCCCCCGTTCATGCTCTGTCTCTGTCCCATAAATAAATAAAAACGTTGAAAAAAAAATGGATGGAAGGCAAAAGTGCTATAGTATTTTCCTAACTTTAAACAAAGATATTATAAGCTTTAAAATTAATAGGAAAATAAACACAATTATTACCTTTGAAAATTTATGTGTAACTAAGAAAAGTAACAAAAATGTAAGGAAAATAGTCAAAAAATTTAAAAAATTCAAATTAGTAAATGTCAAATATCAGAAGGAAAGCGGGAAAGTTAAAAAAAAAAAAAATTAAGCTCCCAGGTAAATAGACTTTTGGATTGAACAAACGTGAAATCCAGAAATAAGTCGTTCTGAAAATAATAAGATGAAAGGGGACAAGAAGATTTTTAACTAGTAGAAAATAGTAAAAAATAAGGACAAAAGTAATAGAAAATGGTGACAAAAGCTATATCTAAGAAAACATGAATTTATATTATATATATATATATATATATATATACACATACACACCTACCAGGGGTCACCATTTTCTTACTGGATTAAGAAGAACAACCTCAAATTCAAAAGGATTATATATGCTGGTAAAGGTAATAAAATCAAAAGGACAAGAATGAACACCAACACATAAGCAACAGCAATGTAGCTTCAGAATATACAAGTCAAACCTAATAAACATTACTCCAGCTTTCTCTTTGTCTTCCTCTTGGCAGAAGTTACCACGATTACATTCTCTTCAGTACTGTCCTCTTATAGCTTCCATGTTACCACACTGTTCTGATTTTCCTCTTACAACAATGGACATTTCTTTTCATTGTTCCCTATTGGCTCCCTGCCACCTCCTTCATTGGACCTGCCGTGTTTTGCTCCTTGGAGCTCTCTGCGTAGGGCTCTTGCAACATTGATGTGCACATCATCCTCAGCTCCCTCCTAGCTCCAGACACAAAGTTTAAGTCTCTCCAATACACATTTCAAACTCAGAATGTCCAAAATGAATATAACCCTCTTCCCTCCATCTCACTATGCCTTCCACATAGTCGTCTATGCTCAAGGCAGAGACCTGGAGCCCATCCACGATTCTTGTCTCATTGACCACTCACATCCAAACCCACAGCAAGTCTAAAATGTCTCTCACAAACCCACATGCTTCTCTCTAGCTCTCCTGGGCCCACACCATCCAGGCCGTCCTCACTGACAGCCCTCGAACCTCAGTGGCCTACTCACAGTAGCCATCATGATCATTTCCATATGGCCTCATATTATTCCCCCATGTTTTTATATCTTCCCATTTTCCTGGAAATCCAAACTTCACACCATGACAAAACAAGCATACCTTGTTTTATTGTGCTTTACTTCATTGTTCTTTGTAGATATTGTGTGCTTCACAAATTGAAGGTCTGTGGCAGCTCTGTGAACCCCAAGTCTATCAGCACCATTTTCCAACATTTGCTAGTTTGCGTCTCTGTGCCACATATTGGTAACTCTTGCAATACTTCAGACTTTTTCATTATGATTATATTTGCTATGGCAATCTGTGATCGGTAATCTTCGGTATCACTATTATATTTGTTTTGGGGTGCCACGAACAACGCCCATTTAAGATGACAAACTTAATCTATAAATGTTGAGTGTGTTCTGACCGCTCCACCAACACCCATTCCCCAATACCTCTCCCTCCTCTTGGGCCTCCCTCTTGCCCAAGATGAACATTACTGAAATTAGGCCAACCGAAAACCCTACAATGACCTCTATGTGTTCAGGTGAAAGGGAGAGTTGCACATCTCTCACTTTGAATCAAAGCTAGAAATGATTAAGTTTAGTGAGGAAGGCATGTCAAAAGCCAGGATAGGACAAAAGCTAGACCCCTTGTGCCAAACAGCCAAGGTGTGACTACAAAGGAAAAGTTCTTGAAGGAAGTTAAAAGTGCTGCCCCAGTGAACACATGAGGGATAAGAAAGAGAAACAGCCTTATTGCTGATGTGGAGAAAGAGTTTGAGATCAAACCAGCCATTCACATTCCCTTAAATCATAGCCCAATCCAGAGCAAGGCCCTAACTCTCTTCGATTCTGTGAAGGCTGAGAGAGGTGAGGAAGCTGCAGAAGAAAAGTTGGAAGCCAGCAGAGGTTGGCTCATGACATATAAGGAAAGAAGCCAGCTCCATAACACTAAAGTGCCAGGTGAAGCAGCAGGTGCTGATATAGAAGCTGTGGGTCATGCAGAGGCTCCAGCCGAGTTAATTAATGATGGTGGCCATACCAAATCACAGATTTTCAGAGTAGATAAAACAGCTTCTATTGGAAGAAGGTGCCAGCTAGGACTTTCATAGTTGGAGAGGAGAAGTCAGTGTCCGCCTTCAAAGCTTCCAAGGACAGTCCGACTCTTCTGTTAGGGGCCAATGCAGCTGGTGATTTTAAACTGAAGACTATGCTCATGGATGATTCTGAAAATTCTAGGAATAATTCTTGAGAAGTAAATTAGGCTCAATTTACTTTGGCTGTGCTCTATAAATAGAACAACAAGGCCTGGATGATAGCACATCTGTTTATAACATGACTTACTGCACATTTTAAGCCCACTATTGAGACCCACTGCTCAGGAAGAAAGATTCCTTTCAAAATATCACTACTCATTGACAAAGTACTTGGTCACCCAAGAGCTTTGATGAAGATGTTCAACAAGATGAATGCTGTTGTCATGACTGCTAATATAACATCCATTCTTTAGGTCATGGGTCAAGGAGTAATGTTGACTTTGAAGTCTTATGTCATTTGTAACAATATGGATGGACCTAGAGGGTATTATGCTAAGTGAAATAAATGAGACAAAGACAAATACCATATGATTTCATTCATATGTGGAATTTAAAAAACAAATGAACAAACAAACAAAAGCAGTAAAAGACTTTTAAATACAGAGAACAAACTGATGGTTGCCAGAGGGGAGGGGGAAGAGGGAAGGGCAGAATGGGTTAAGGGGCGTGGGAGATACAGGCTTCCAGTTATAGAATGAATAAATCACCGGAAGAAAAGATACAGCACAGGAAATACAGTCAGAGGTACCATAACAGCACTGTATGATGACAGATAGTAGCTACTCTTGTGGTCACAGAGCATAATATATAGAATTGTCAAATCATGATGTTGTAACCCAAGATTAATGTAATATTATGTATCACCTCTGTTGCAGGTTTTTTTTAAGCGGGGGGGACAAGAAAATTTTCCGGAAAGGATTCACCATTCTTGGTATCTTTAAGAATATCCGTGACTCATGGGAAGAGACGAGACTATCAACATTCACAAGAGTTTGGAAGAAGTGGATTCCAACCCTCATAGATGACTTTGAGGGGTTCAAGACTTCCGTGGAGGAAGTAAGTGCAGATGTGGTAGAAACAGCAAGAGAACTAGAATTAGAAGTTGAGCCTGAAGATGTGACTGAAATGCTGCCAGCTCATGATGAAACCTGAGTGGATAAGGAGTTACTTCCTATGGATGAGCAAAGAAAGCAGTTTCTTGAAATGGAATCTACTACTGGTGAAGATGCCAGGAACATTGTTGAAATGAGAATTAAGGAATTAGAATAGGACCTAAACTTAGTTGATAAAGCAGTAGCAGGGCTTGACAGGATTGACTCCAATGTCAAAATAATTTCCACTATGGGGACAATGCTGTCAAACAACATCACATGCCACAGAGAAATCATTCCTGAAATGTAGACTTAATGGATGTGCCACACTTCACTATTAATTTATTTTACTTTATTTTACTTTAAATGGTTATTTTTTAAATTTATTTTCAGAGAGAGAGGAAGAGTGCTGGTGGGGAGGAGCAGAGAAAGAGGAGAGAGAGAATCCCAAGCAGGCTCTATGCTCAGCCCAGAGCCTGACACGGGGCTCAATCTCATGAACCACGAGATCATGACCTGACCTGATATCAGAAGTCAGATGTTTAACTGACTGAGCCGCCCAGACACCCCAACTCACTATCATTTTACATTAATAAATTGCCACAGCCACCAAAGCCTTCAGCAACCACCAACCTGATCAGTCAGTAGCCATCAACATCAAAGCAAGATCCTCCACCAGCAAAAAGAAGTGACTGCAGACGTGGTACAAATAACAAGAGAATGAGCATTAAAAGTGGAGCCTGAAGATGTGCCTGAATTGCTGCGATCTTATGATCAAACTTGAACAGATGAAGAGCTGCTTCTTATGGATGAGCACAGAAAGTGGTTTCTTGAGATGGAATCTACTCCTGGTGAAGATGCCGGGAAGACTGTTGAAATGACAACAAAGGATTTAGAGTGTGACCTACACTTAGTTGATAAAGCTGTGGCAGGATTTGAGAGGACTGACTCTCATTTTGAAAGAAATTCTACCATGGGTAAAATGCTATCAAACGGCATCACACGCTACAGAGAAATCATTCGTGAAAGCAGAGTCTGTTGATGCAGCAAACTTCATTGTTGTCCTATTTTGAGAAATTGTCACAGCCGCCCCAGCCTTCAGCAACCACCACCCTGATCAGTCAGCCACCATGAACATCAAGGCGAGACCCTTACCCACAAAAAGATTATGACACACTGAAAGTTCAAAGGATGGTTAGCATTTTTAGCAATAAAGTATTCTTAATTAAGATAGGTACATTGTTTTTTAGACATAATGTTCTTGCATGCTTAGTAGACTATGGTATAGTATGAACATAAATTTTGTATGCATTGGGGAACTAAAAAATTGATTTGATTCACTTTACTGTAATATTCCCTTTATCACAGTGGTCCAGAGTTGAACCAGCAATATCTCCAAGGTGTGCGTTAACTATCACTATCCCTCGCCCACCCTTCTCATCTGACACACTTCATCCCTGGCTCACTATACTGAAGCCATGCTGGCCTTCACCTTCATGCACACGAAGTTCCTTCCTGTCTCAGGAAATGTGCACATGCTTTACACCTCTGCTTGAGGGCTAATCTCCCTGATCTTTCTATGGAGGATGCTTTCATTTTTGCTGTCAGCTTGAAGTCCACTTTCTGATCACTATAGCCAAAGTATCCCCCTTAGGTTCCCTTTAGGTTACTTTGTCTTGCTCTCCATTATCTCCCTAATGCCTCACGGCACCAGGCCCACAGAAGGCACTTAATAAATACTTGTTAGAATGAAATAGTTATCTTAAATTTAGTTACCTAGAATAATTATTTTTAATACCATGAGCATTAAATGTTTGTAAAATAAATCAATAATATATATTATTATTCACATATTACCACTTAAGTCTTATTTTTATTATAAAATATAAAATACTTTTTTCCTTTTTTAAAAAAATGTTTATTTTGGAGACAGAGAGAGAGAAAGAGAGAGAGGGAGCACATGCAGGGGAGGGGCAGAGACAAAGGGAGGCAGAGAATCAATGCACATTCAGTGCTGTCAGTGCAGAGACTGACGCAGGGCTCAAACTCATGAACCATGAGATCATCACCTGAGTTGAAATCCAGAGTCAGATGCTTAACCAACTGAGCCACCCAGGTGCCCCTAAAGTACTTTTTATATGTCTAACAAATGGAATAAAAAATATATTTTAAAATTTATATAGTCTCTGGCAAATCAATGTTTCATATTTTTAGATTAAATGATTTAAAGAATACACAATGAAATAGATAAATACAAAACCACAATTCTCCATTTATAGGTACTCCCCACTAAAATATAATTTCTTAATATTGATGATTATTGGTTACTGAGTTTCTAAGTCATTATTAATGGATAATTGTCTATGATACTCTAATTAAAAATTACTCTTTTAGTTATAAGCAATTCTGTATATTTATTTTTTTAAGTTTATTTATTTATTTTGAGAGAGAGAGAGAGCACAAGCAGGGAAGGGGCAGAGAGAGAGAGGGAGAGGGAGAACCCCAACAGGCTTCATGCTGTCAGCACAGAGCCAGACACGGGGCTTGAACTCATGAATTGTGAGATCATGACCTGAGCCAAAACCAAGTCAGATGCTTAACTCACTGAGCCACCCAGGCACCCCAGCAATTCTGTACATTTAAAACCTGTTTTGGGGGTGCCTGGGTGGCTCAGTCAATTTAGTGTCCAACTTTGGCTCAGGTCATGATCTCGCTGTCCATGGGTTCAAGCCCTGCATCAGGCTCTGTGCTGACAGCTTAGCGCCTAGAGCCTGCTTCATATTCTGTGTCTCCCTCTCTCTCTGCCCCTCCTTCATTCGTTTTTTTTAAGAAATAAAACCTGCTTTGTATACACAATGTACAAGTTTTAAGAGGAACATGAAAAAAGCATTAATACTAATTCCAAGAGTAAAAATAAGGCTGACAAAAAAGAAAAAAAAATCCTGGCAATTATAAAGAAAAAAAAAAAAAAACAGCCATTTTGAAAATTTGATGAGTAGATCTGTATTAAGCATCCAGAACATAGTAATTTGGGGAAATGTAGTCTTTTATTCCAACAATTGAAAATGGCTACATTACAACAAGGAAATAATTAAATACTCAATTACAACAATTAATGACTTAGTAGTATCCTAACCATCTAAAGCATCCAGGTTTCTGTCCCTCTGAGTCAAAGAACAATGAATAAACTTAGTCAACGAAAAGAAAAAAAAAATTCCAGGAATAACAACTGTGTCAAAAGTTCTTAGCCTGATGTAACTTCAGTCTACTTCCTTTTTCACTTCTGTAATTCTAAGTGATAATCAATTACTAACTACTGAAAATATGGTATGAGATAAGAATAAGCCACAAATTCTATATGCTGTTCTTAAGATGCTTTCTAAAATGCCAGCAAAAAGGACATAGTCTAATACATTGACTTTCAACCTGTCTTGAACTTAAGCCATAGTTAGAAATAAATTTACTTTACAACCCTGTACATACATACTTCTATACGTCCACGTAAACAAATTGAAACATATGTAAATAATACCCACTCACTACTTGGAACAGAGTCTGGTATTTTACATTCTTACTGTTCTTTTTTTAAAACGCTGGTTGACATTCAACTAAATTAACTTCCCAATTCACTATGGAGCCTCAACCTGCAGTTTAAAACTACTGATCTGCTAACTCTTAAGTTTCAGTAAATTATATTAAATATATACATACTTTCATTGTGTCAGAAACCAACAATGTCTGTGAGGAACTTGAAGGAGAATCAGAAGAATTCTGGAAAAAAAGAAAAAAAAAAAAAGGACAAGCCTATGATACATCTCACTCAAAAAGAGGAAAATGAAGAGAAGCAAAGCAAATGTTTGAATTGCACATTCTAGTCTAAGGCATTACCATAGACAAGGAATCCTGTAAGACCTTATCAATGGTAGCACAGAGCTCTTCAGTTTGCTGTCTGAGCTGTGCAGGGAAACAAAACTGGAAGAATTGAAACCAGTACTGAGTTAGCAATGAGTTTCGGGATCTTTGTTTCAAAAGCATGGGTAGTCTGAAGTCATTACCTCCAGAGGCGGGTCTAATGTGTTGTCCTTGAAGACACTTTCAGTCTTGGCTGGCTCATCGAGTGCCTAGTGATAAATGAAATAGTTCTCATGTGAGGCTTTTAGTCAAATACAGAAGTAGAAGAAAAGTATCTTCAAAGAAAGCCCTGTAGTTCTCAACATCTCAAAAAAGAAAAAAAATATGTTTGAATCATTTGATGAGCTATTATTTGGCATGGAAGCATTTTCCATATTTGTCTAGTTTCTCCAATGTAATTAGTATCTCCAATATAAGTTGCTGAAATAAAGAAAGGTGGCTGAGATTTTAAACATACAAACTTAAACTTGGACATCTTGTATATGCAAATGAGCCTTGTCCCCTTCAAAGAAGTCACCTTGGGAAGCCACACACAGAAACAATGATGTAGCCGTTTCTTATTATATTATAAAAACTGTCTGAGGAAATGCTTCAGAGCCAGTTTACAAAAAACATGCACACACAAGAAGAAAACACCTGTCTCATTTCTAAAAAAATTTAAATGTTTATTTTTGAGAGGAAGACAGAGCATGAGCAGGGGAGGGGCAGAGAGAGAGGGAGACACAGGATGCAAAGGAGGCTCCAGGCTCTGAGCTGTCAGCACAGAGCCCGACGCGGGACTTGAACTCACAAACTGTGAGATCATGACCTGAGCTGAAGTTGGATGCTCAACAGACTGAGTCATCCAGATGCCCCAAACCTGCCTCATTTTTAATAATTTATATCCAAAAACTCTTGGTTACTTTATTCACCAGATTTGGACTCAAATGACACTCAAACCTCTTTTGAAACATACTTTTTTATTTATTGTGATGTACTTCAGATATATAAATGGAGAAAATAAGATGGCCCTCTGTATAGTGTACCTACTCCATTGAGAATGAGAAGTAAAGCATTACAAAATATTAGAGGCCAGTATATATTTACTGGTTATTCGTGTTTTCTTTTATATATTTGCTCATTGTTCTGCTGGGTGGTCTGATTTTTATTCATTTGTTGGAAAATGTGATATAATCTGCATGCAAAATATTTGTCAATTAGATGTCATGTAAACATCTTCAAAGTCTTGGCTCCCCTTTTCATGAGTGTCATGATGTCTTTTGTCAACACATGTAAGTTTTCATTGCAGTGTGGTCAAGTTTTCATCATTTTCCTTTGTGGTTGGTGTTTCCTTTCAGAAACTCCTTCCTAACCTAATAAGTCACTCCCTCCCTTGGGCAAGAGTCTTAAAAGTAGGGGTGTTAGATATGTGTTCTAAACCCTTCATGCCACAGTGGGGAGGTGGGGGTTCTCTCCCAATTTCATGGAGCTATGACAGGATTAGAGTTTTTAAGGAGAGTGTGTTTCAGCCTTCTTTCTTTCTTTATTTATTTTTACCTGTTTTGATAGTGTCATTCATCCAGTGTGTTGGAGTCACTCACAGAATCGCTGGACTTCTCTCAGAGAAAGTGCTCCATGTATAGCTAGCTGTATATTGGGTGTGTCTGTGGGAGGAGGGAAGTTCAGAAGTCTCCTAGGTCACCATCTTGGCCCCACACCTTTATCATTTCTCATATTTATTTGCATCTACCTACTTTTAAAAAAAATCAATTTCTCCAGAGAATGATCAGTTCCTACTCACTTAGACTAAATTTTAGCCTTGAATTTCTTTGGCATACTCATATCCCATTTCAGTAATATCTGTTCACATCTTTACTGTTTCCTTCCTTCTATCGTTTTTGGGTTTATCCTGATTTTCCTCATTGTATTCCTTTTGTTTCATATCACAAGTTAAAATATGTAGTGTGATCATTGCCATTCATTCTCAATACATCTTTAAATATTACTGTTAAGATTGCTTAGATTCATGGGTTATTTAAAAGTAGTTTTCCCTTTTAATTTTTAAAAATATGAGGATTTTTTTCCAATTTCAGAATTATCTACAATTTAGTTATGTTATGGCCGAGGAATTTGTTCATAATAGTAAGTTGCTGTGAAGTTTGGGATTTATGGCATAAGACATAGTGTTTGTAAATATTTCATTTATATTTAAGAAAATATCTATTTTCCAGAGGTTGTCTGTGGGATTCTGTGTGTGTGTGTGTGTGTGTGTGTGTGTGTGTGTGTGTGTGTGATTGAAATTATTCATTGTTCTGTTGAAATTATCTCTAGTTTTACTGGGTTTTCTACATACTTATTCTATCAGTAACTGAAGGTGTCATCATCAAATCTCAGGGAATTATAATGGGTCCGTTAATTTCTCCCTGTGATACCAGCAATTTTTGCTCAACATAGTTTGAAGCCATTTTATTAGCTACATTCATAATTAGAAGTATTCTTCCCTCATGAATTAAATATTTACCATTACGAAGTGACCCTCTATCTCCCCAGTAATGCTTGATGTCTTAATATCTATTTTGCCTGATACAACCAAATGCTTTAATTAGCATTTTACTAGTTTATCAGTTTTTGCCTCTTTATTTTCAACATCCTGCATTCGAACATTAAAAATCAGTGGTTTATAAAAAGCAGATGTCTAGAATTCATTTTTTGATTCAGTCTCATCTCCATTGTTTTTTAATTAAAGAGGTTAACGTTTCTTTTATTACAATTATTTACACATTTAAATGTTTCCAACATATCTGTTTTATTTTTGTTTCACTTTTTCTATTTCATTTTTATTCAATTTTTGAATGTTTTAACTGATTAAATTTTGGGGGTTTTTACTTACTCATTTTTCCCTCCACCAATTTGGACATTGTGGCAGACACTGTTAGGTGTTCACCAAGTACTTTGATTTTTTTCGTACACAGAAATACATTTCCTTGGTCTCAAGAGTTTAGGTATGAGCTTGTAACTAATCCTTGCTAAATAAATGTGAGTAGAAGTCATATATAACCTCTGTTAAGGTTGCATCTACCTACTTACCTCTGGCACAAGGCGGCTAGAAACAGATATGGGTTCTCTCTTTTCACCTTCAGATAACTAAGATGCAAGATGGAAGCAGGTTACATCTCCGAATCACTCAATTACTGAGGCTTATGTGAGAGAGCCAAAATGAACTCTACCAAACTGTGACGTGGGAAGGAAATAAGCAATGATTGTGCTAAGCCACTGAAATATCAGGGTCTGCCCACTGTGGCAGTGAGTATGGCTTACATTAAAACTAATACAAATATTATAGACTGGTTTTTACAAATTAATCTTGGAAAGTTTTCCATTCGTCCTAAGGTCTAAACCAAGCAATACAAAATCTAGATTTAATTCACGTACTATATAAGAATACATGTAGTCTTCACCCCCTACCCTGGTTTTTATGTTCCAATTGCCTTAAATACATTTAATTATGCTACAAACATATCATCATGTTAAAATTTTTGCTTTAAATAGTTATAGGTATTTCAAAGGAATTTTTGAAAATTGTGGTTACCCACATATTTATTATTTCCCATGCTCTGCATTCCTTCCTGCAGTTCTGAGTTTCTATTCAACATTATTTGTCTTCAGCTTGGCAAACTTCCTTCAGCATACTTTGTCATACAAATCTGTATGATTTATTAATAAATTTTACTTATAAAATTTATTTAATTTATAAAATTTTCTTAGTTTTCTTTTAGTTGAAAATGTCTTCATTTTGTCTTCATTCTTGAAGGCATTTTCCCTGGCTACACAATTTAGTTTTCTTTTTCTCTCTCAGCATTTAAAGGTGTCATTCTGTTGTCTTCTGGCCTCCACTGTTTCTTAGGAGAAGTTAGCCATCATTGTATTGTTCTTCCTCTGTATGTAATGCATTATTTTCCCCTAATTGCTTCCAAGATCTCCTCTTTATATTTAATTTGTAGAAGTTGAATTGTGATATGCTCAGTCATGGTTTTCTTTGAATCAAACACTTTGGAGACTATCTGAGCTTCTTAAAACTATACATTTATATCTTTTACTAGATTTGGACAGATTTTGATTATTAGTTATTCAAATATTTTCTCTGCTCCATTCTCTCTCCCATCTCCCTCTGAGACTCTAATTACATTTCGATACCATCCTACAGGTCATTGGAACTCTTTTCATTTACTTAATTGTGTTCCCTTTTTATTCAGATCAGATCATTTCTAGCAATTTATCTTCAGGTTCACCAACACATCTGCTTCTCCAGTTTTATCTTAAAACAATCCAGGGAATTTTCTATTTCCAATATTTCCTTTTTCTTTTTTCTGTTTATTTCTTTATTTTGAGAGAGAGAGAGAGCAAGCAGGAGAGGAGCAGAGAGAGAGAGAGAGAGAGAGAGAGAATCTCAATCAGGCTCCACACTGCCAGTGCAGAACCCGACTCAGGGCTTGAACTCACGAACTGTGAGATCGTGACCTGAACTGAAACCAAGAGCTAGCTGGACGTTTAAACAACTGAGCCACCCAGTTGCCTCATCAATATTTCATCTTTCAATCTCAGAATTTCCATTTGAGTATATTTTATAGTTTCTAGTTTTGGAAAGTCCTATATAATTCATTATTAACATACTTTCCTTTATACCCTTGAGAATAGCTTGAAAATCCTTGCTAGCTAACTGCAACGCCTGGAACATCTTTGGGTCAATCTTTGTGACTTATACTTTCTCTGTGAGTATAGTTTACATTATCCTGTTCCTTTGTATGTCCAGAGATTAGAAATGTTTGTAGCCTAGCTACCTTGAATGACATGTTATAAAGACTCCAAATTCTATTATGGTCCCCTGAAGAGTCTTTTTGTCACTCTTGCTTAGTTTTAGCAGATGGTTAATTTGGCTCCAAATTCTGCCTTCCTGCTGGTGGGCAGCAGCTAGAATCTCCATTCAGGTAATTTATCCTTACCTCGACTTAGCTGGGCTTAACGGGCACATGTGTAACTCAGTGGTCATCCACGGGTATGGGCAGAGTTTACATGCAACATATGGGGCTTCTTTTCTGTGACTCATTCTTTTCCTGGCTTCTCCCCTCACTTTTTAGCTCCTGTGTAACCTTATGTTGTCTTCTCTGATTCCTCATTTGGTAAGTCTGCTGGTTTCTTGCTGAGTTTTAGTTGCTCCATGGTAGAGCTTCCCTTAGGTGCAAAACTCATAAAATCTCAAAAAACATTCAATTCCATTATGTCTTTACAAGCATGGACTCTACTGCAGTTTCTACTGATCACTTGGTCCAGTACTTTTAAACAATTTTATTTTTTTTATTTTGCCCACAGTTTATCATTGTTATCCACAAGAGTAGGTCCAATTCAAGCTACTCTTCAATTTCTATAAGCATCATGAGATAAACTAATTTTAATTTTTCAGCACAAATTTTCCTTATTAGCAGAGATTATGTAAATTCAAATCTCAAACCCACTTCTGGGTAGGCTTGGGGTTAAAGATTCCTTTTTCCTACACTGAGTCCAGATGATATAAGAATATTTGCTTGTCATTTCCCTTTGCAATTTTCTTCTTATCCACCTTGTAATTTAGAGGGTAACCCTTCAAAGATCTTGGCTTTATGACAAGGAGGCAATTCCAGTCCTCATATCACTTAGCTCCAAATCTTTCTCTCCCTTCACTGAGTTCATAGTAAAACGCAATCCCTACAGTTAGTGAGCATGATACTGGCAGAATAACCAAACATTCTGAATTTCAGCTTGCTTTTGGTATTCGACCCATGAGGATTTCCCCTAATTTTTGTGAATTCAGCGTTATATTTGGGATGAACCACATACAACTGTTGTATTCAACTGAAAATTATAGGCTGCCCTGTCCTCTTCTTTAGATTTACTTCTTTTCCTCACTTTTTCATTATCAGTCGATATATCCATTTCCTGACCAGAAAGTGTCACATCAGCTGTGGAACCATGGAATCTAAGGCTCAGCAGAATCAATTTTTCCTCTTCTAACAGAGCCAGTGATATAACAGACCCAGAACTATTAATCTTCACCAACAAGAACCATGTCCACATGCTAGTTGTCTTTTTGGCCTAGGATATACCTCCTAAGAATTCAGAAAAGTTACTTCTAAAAATAAGAATTTATCATCTTCTTATTTCAATAACTCACAAAGCAAAATATTGTCTGGAACTTTTTTTGCAAACTTTACTACTCTGCATTAAATAACAAAATATAAAACATTGTCTATGATAACTTAATAGAAACATGTGAGATTGCCTCTTTCTTATCATAAGAATTTCTATTTCGCTTTCCTCCTTTGTCCCCTAAACTTACTAGTCATGAGCAATGAATAGCAGGAACAGAAAATTCTATAAAGATAACTCCTAGCTGGTGTTCAGATAGTTTAATTTTTCCCTGACACAGCGTTACAATCATCTATTTACCCTGTCAGTGAGTAAGGAGGAAGGGTCCCAACCTTACTGTTATAGGGATGGCCAAATACCTGACCTCTACCACTGGGCAGATGGAATCAACAACAGTTTATTAGTCACATGTACTCACAGCCCAGGGGAAGGGAATGCTGCACAGCACGCTCAGCCACATGAGGGTTGTACTCAGGAACAAAGTATATAACTAGGGGGAAGCAGGCTTTGTAGTATAAGAGGGTGACATACATGTCCCCTGGTTTACAGAAGGCTGTGACTGGCTTGTCTGAATCAGCAGGAACTTCACCTGGTCAGCTTGATAAGGAGGGTTAGGGGACCTTATCTGTGGGTGGAAAGTGGGAGGGGAACTTGCAATTAGGCTACTTGAGGCCCCTCTTTCACTATATGTCAAGACGGCACATAAGATGGGGTCTTAATTTTAAACTTCATGTCACACATGGCTTCTAATTATAATGATAATTATGGAGAAGAAAAAAGTCTGAAATTAAGGACAAGGACTAAAAACAAACTCCTCAGGAGAGAAGCTTGACCTAGCCCTTCCTCCCCTTTCCAGCCATGCCTTCTACCTACTCCTCACTTGCATGCTGTCCTTCAATCACAAAAAACCACTGGAGTCCTTTGACCTTCTAACTTCATGTTACTAACTCCACCTAGATTGTCCTTCCTTCACTCCCAGCTCACTTAGAAAACTCCTATGCATCCTAAAGATCCTAATCAAATTCTCTTATGATGTATTTTTGGACTTCATACCAGGAAAAGTCTGTCATTTCCTCCTCGGGCACCATATCATTTCTGACATACTCTAAGCATTTAATTGCATAATTACTTTTCAACAGTATCTATACCCAACTCAACCATTTGTCTCCATCACAGTCAGAAAAATATGGTATTTATCATTGCAGCCCCAGGTTACAGCCAATGAAATGTAATCAATAAAGATTTTAGGATGAATTGAAAGGGTAAACTAACAACTGAATGGAATGAAATGAATAAATGAATCATGCAAATAATACGATTTTAATCCTCAGCAACATGCTCTAGAGAAATGGCTTAAACTATTTGAATATTTTAAATAACAAATACATTAGTTTTTTTTTCCTGCATTTCAGTTAAATTTGTTACCATCAAAGATCTGAGCATATGATCCTTGTTAGTGTAATGAGCAGGTATTTTTCTAGCCAAAATCAAATAAGGTTAACATCTTAGTTACTCTGTGAGAACTTACAGTAGGCAAACACAACTTTCAATAGGCTATTTAAAATATTGAAATTTACTCAAAAAATGAAAAAACTACTCAGAGCCCTTGGAAAATCAAGAAAGATAACTGTATTAGGTGAATAATGGTGCAACTTTGAAATAGAGCAATACTCAGACTGCATTAAAATTTGGATGAAAGGTTATTTCGAGTTTAAATAGCTTAGAAGTTTACTAAAATTGATTTTTTTTTAAATTGATGAGTAGTTATTTGTCAAATGTATCATCTTGATTCACTCCTTCTAGCAGCCACAAAGAGTAGGGTTTTTTTCTCTGTAATACAAAATATATTTTAATAAAAATATATTAAATCTCCATTAAAAAGAACTGTAACCATAAATTGCTTTTTGACACCTTAGCCAGCAGGAGTGTATTGATGGGTTTTTTTTAGATTTATTAATTTGAATAAAGTTGTGTCAGAACATTCTCCATTAAAATATTTTTATTAAAAACATATATTTTCTGCCAGATTGGACTACGACCAAGTGAGACATAAATGGCACATGCTTTGAATTCTATTTGTAAAGATTCTTAACTAATGTAAGTTATCAGTAATATTGTCATTAAAAGTCATTATATTTTGTGCAGAATAACCAACCGTGGGGCCCTGTTTTCAAAATGAGAGCTAGTAAATCGCATTTTTGGTAGAAAATAGTTTCTGAGCTCAGCACTACATTACAACTAAGAGCCAAGGACTGTGACCAAGCACTGTAAATCAAAGTTCTTATGGGAATTTATGCCAATAAACTATCATGGGTGTTTCTCACCTGAAAGGAGATCTCTGATGGAACTGTAAGCACTCTTAAGTCAGAGATATTTAATCAGTCTAACCTCCGCTCTGGAAGTAGGATTAAGTTCTAAAAATCTGAAGACAGAATGAATCAGTTGTACTCTAAATGAAGTTAGAAAGTAAACTACTTCTAAAGGGAGAATAATCGAACAGGGCTCATAAACTTTTTGTGATGCCTAAACTATCTAATTAGTTTGGATTTCAAAGATTTCATGGGCTGGTGACTCTGTTTTAGTCATGATCAAATTAACCACCCCCAAAATGATTCATGCTAAACCTAAGCACTCCTATACTTTGTTAATCTGACCAGCTATGTATTTGGTAGAATAAATCCTCTGAAGACTACAAAAGCCTTGTTTGATTTTCAATCATTAGTACAAAACCATTTGTAGGATTAGAGATAGTCTCAGGAAAATAAATCTCACTTTGATTATATAGTTGGAGATTCAGATCTGAATAGCATTCAGATCTGAAGAAAAAGGGGAAATGTACACTGTAAGCCGAAAGGGCTTTCTATTTATATTTAAAAGCACAGCTTCTTTAAAGATATAGAGATATTTATCATTACATTATTTTCATGAGTGGTGTAAAAGCTTCAACAATTGAGGAAATCTACTTGGCTTTTATAATCCCAAAATCTTTGAAGGGTTGACTGTCCATCCCTACCAGACAGAAGGAAGGGAGTTTGTGCAAACCATTACAGCCTTTTAAAAACCCATTCACCTACGGGTGCCTGGGTGGCGCAGTCGGTTAAGCGTCCGACTTCAGCCAGGTCACGATCT
>NW_024412394.1:20045225-20094559 GCF_014898765.1 Herpailurus yagouaroundi | reverse complement strand
CCCTGTTCATGCTCTGTCTCTCTGTCCCAAAAATAAATAAACGTTGGAAAAAAAAAATTAAAAATAAATAAATAAATAAATAATAAAAACCCATTCATCTAGGCTCAGAGGCAGAAGAATTCATACTTTTCCTTCATTTAATTAAGGACATCAGAAAGGTGTGCCTGTTTCCAGCCCAAACCTCTTTCACTGGAATGTGCTTCATCTCTTTCAGTAACTCAAGGGATTGAGCTAGTTTGTAAACCTCCCTTACTCAAGTCTCAGAGCTAAGTAATTTCCAAGTCTCTTTAATTGTCCCTCATTAAAAAACAAAGAAGATTTGGTTTCTAATTGGATGAGGATTTAAATATATTTTAGCAAGTAATAAAAGAAAGTATTGTAGACAGAAATCCAAAATCATCGTTTCTTGGTCAATATTTCACTTCAGCCGGTCACTGTCACTGTTGCCTGGTGAACAGGGAAAGGCTGGGAGATAATCACATAAAGTCCAATTCAGTAACTTACAAGCTCTGCTGCTTTGGGGAATTTACTTGGTATCTTTGAACATCAAAATCTTCACAGAGTTGTGAGGACAGTAAAGTATTTAGCTGAGTGCCAGATTCACTAGAATATTCAATATGGCAAGTATTGTGATTGTATTTCTAATTGTTAAAAGTTATCAAATCTAAAATCAATTCAATTCCCTTATAGAAAAAGGTTCTTTATAGTTTTTCCATGGAAGTAGAATTTATGAAGCTTATTCCACCCTAAAGAAAGATTTTTAATTATCATTGTCTCAGTTATCAAATACTAAGCTCCTTGATTTTTATAATCCTCTGAGCAAAAATTTGCCTTATAATCCTATGAAATAAAATTGGAAATTTTAGAGACCTACCCAGTTGCAAACCAAAGTAATTCATTCAATGAACATTTAACAAAAAACTACTATATTTTCTCAAATAGTTCGTAGTGGGGGAAAAAAAACCACCAACATGCATAATTATGGTTTGGCAAGTGCCTTAAAAGAGATATGTGCATGGTATACAACTGCCTGAGGAGAACCAACTGGAATAGTTGTGAGTCCTGGGCACTTTTCCATCAAGTAAGAGATGTCTCTCTAGTATAGGCCATATGCTAAGCTAGCAACCAGATTTTGTTAAATTTTTGAGACATTCAGAGACCTTAAAATATTCTCACCCAAAGACGTATGCTTAATCAGATTAAAGTTTACCAACTCATGTTTAAAAAATTTAAGCTGGCAATTTAGAATAAATTGGTTTGAAAACTGACAAGACATCTCAAATCTTTACCTTTCCATTTTTATAGCACAGTTTTTACAATCGTCTTCAAAATGGCTCTCTTTAACTTCCTTCTACCAGGAAAAATAAAATTATTTTTATACCTTAACTTTTATTTAAATAATTAACCCTACAATTTATATGTGCTATTTATAAAATTGAGCTACCCTATCATTCTTCTTTCAAACTCACACAGCTTATGAATTAAATGTGTCTTGAAATTGGCAGATAGTAATGCTATTTGTTGGAAAATTGTACCTAACTCTAACCTTGATTTTATCCTGAGGAATACTTGTGCAGAAAGGAACGAACTTCAACTGCTCTAAAAAAAAAAAAAAAAAAAAAAAAAACAGTGCTTTCCTGGAAAAATATTAATCACTTGTGAAACAATAAAGATGCATACTATTTTATTTTGTGGAAATACTCCTTTCTTCATCTTTCCTTTTCTTAATATATTTTCAGAATAAAAATAAAAAGCCATTAATTAGAATACTAACATGAGTCCTTCAGTTTAATTTTAACTTTTTACCTATTGCTATCAGGCTCAGATGAGAAGAAAAATTAGTCAATAAGAGAAAGACCTTTGACACTCTCTGAACAGAACAATAGTACACATAACAAGACGAAATAGTAGTGTATAAAGTTGTTTCCTCTATTATATTGTTGAATATATCATAATAAGGTTCATGGACAGTCACAAATGTAAGCTGATCTGATTACTTTGTTCCTGCTTTGTAATCACTTGTATTTCATCCTTATCTCAGTCTTGGAGGAGATGATTATTGGCAGGAGATGAAGCCAGAGACTCTGAAGCTAACACGTTAAAATATGTCTTACATTTATCTCTTCTTATAAAGCCTTAGTTAAGCTAAAAATGCTTTCTTCCTAAATGTTCACGAGGAGAAAAATGATAGAATACAGAATAAGCTATAAATTTAAGTTTTGATGCAGACAATAAATTACAAAACAGAAATACCAGAAACCTCAGGTCTGCTGCCAACAAAATGTACTCTTTTGAAAATTATGGGTTTCGTCTAGGAGTGATTAAAGCTGAAACCAATCCAGTGATTCCATGAAAATTTAATATCTGATTGAAAGGGATGCCTGTATTTCAATGTGGAGAAAACCTTGCGTTTTAAAAAGATAGCATTATTTTTTAAAGTGATTCTGATTCCTCATTAATCATACCATATACTATGAAACAAAATGTGGTATAAAATATTAACCATGAGTTTAATCTGGTTAGGGGAGAGAATAATTGTTAAACTGAATTAAATACATTGGCTCTATGTTTAAGGCATTCCACCGCGTAAATCCTAACAGAATACTATAATGGGACTGCAGCACCCTTCCTTTTGTGGTACTCTGTGTGATAGTAAAGGGATCTCAGAAAATATTCCAAAGTGTTAATCTTTCCCAAAATAGATGAGTTTCTGCTAAGTATAGTCTTAATTTTCCTACTCAATTCAGAAATAAGTCCCTTTGATTTTAACTGCATAGAAAGAGTTCTATTATATAAACAGATGGATAAAAAGACCTACATTATCAGATTTATTTTTTTTTTAATTTTTTTAATGTCTATTTTTGAGAGAGACAGAGTGTGAGTGGGGGAGGGGCAGAGAGAGAAAGGGAGACACAGACTCTCAAACAGGCTCCAGGTTCTGAGCAGTCAGCACAGAACCGGATGTGGAGCTGGAACTCAAAAGGAGATCATGACTTAGGCTGAAGCTGGATGCTTAACCGACTAAGCCACCCAGGTGACCCCCAGATTTTTTTTTTCTTAAAGCTACAGAACATGAAAGGAGCACCATAATATCATTCAAGAAATATTAGTGAAAATGGAAATAAATGCTGATAAAATATAAAGATAAGACTTTTGTTATTTAAAAATTCTTACAAATTAAAATTCCTCATTAAGGAACACACGTCATGGAAAAGCCAACAATAAATAAATTAAATTATACAAAGGCTCTAAAGAAAAAACAGACATATGCCAAGTTTCATGACCTTTGAACAATTCAAGTATTTATGGTCCAAAACCAACTTATCTTAGCCAAAAGACAATTACCCACACTAGTGTTTCTACACTAGTGTTTCAATTCTCCCTAGAAAAACACTATTTTTAATTAGACATCATGACATTTATATTCTGTTGTGCTAAAAAATAAAAAATAAAAATATGCTTCCTAAAAGAGTAGGTCTTTTGGGGAGTGAGGGTGGGGGAGAGGGAGAAACGGGTGATGGACCTTGAGGAGGGCACTTGTTAGGATGAGCATTGGGTGTTGTTTGTAAGCGATGAACCCCAGGAATCTACCCCCAAAACCAGGAGCACACTTTACACACTGTATATTAGCCAATTTGACAATAAACTATAAAAATAAAAAATTAAATAAATAAATAAATTTTGACTTAAAAATAAATGAAGAAAAATATTATGAAACATAGACTTCTATTTTAAAATGGTATTGCAGTTCTGTTTCATTAAAAAGAATAAATTATGTAGACAATATCCTTAAACATAAATACATACATAAATAAAACACAAAACCTCTCCTATATGAAACTGCATCAGGCTCAATACAAAGTGATGCCACAGTACACATTTATGGAATGGGTTTGTGATGCAATTGGAAGTTAAACTAATGGTTTTTCATTTTTAATAACCAACTAATAGGTTATAACCTCTAAAATCCATTTAATTGGAAGAAAAGAGAGCTGGTAGACAGAGATTCTGGAACCAATAATGATATCCAGCCTTATCTTACAAAAGTCTTCCAAGAAGAAGTAACTGTTATTTCTCTAAACAGAAAATGGATACAGTGGTAGCACACAGGTACGGGAGAATGTGCTAGGGTAGGTAAGACAAGTATGATGGAGGGACACCGACAGGTGTCTATTCTCTTTGCCTGGCCAGCTGCTGGGAAGAGAGTTTCTCCCATTTCTGTGGAGGGAGACACTGTGACCAGATTTCAGAAACTGTCCATCTAAAATGGGCAGAGGGTCTGCGGTGAGAAAATATTGCCACTATGACTCAATGTGACAACCCAAGACAATAGGATAAGGGACAACTGGCAAAAGTATCACCTCCTGCATCCTTCTGAGCCTCCTAAAGTCACTGTCTTAGGCCCATCTCATCTTTTCATGAGCTAAGAAAGGTAGAGATTCAGAAGAGAAGCTGGAGAAAACGTTGCAGATCTCTGCAGCCCAGCAACTCCTCAACCCCCTAGTTGAAAGCATTCAGACATATAGAGCATAGACTCTGGGCCACACGTGGATAATTGGGAATTAGCTCTCAGAGATATATGACAGCAGAGGTGCTGCCCACCAATGCCCACCTATACGCTACAAAGCATCTCCCACTAACAGTTACTACATTTTAGACAAGAGATCATGCAAAGATTTTATTTCCCAGATCATACTGACATAACAAGAAAGTATATTCATAAATCAGTGGTCAAAATACCACCTGGTTGGCAGGCATTAACATTTTGACAAATGATAATAACAGTATTTGAAATACTATAATTACACCGAAGAAAATAGGCTTAATGCACTGAGAGGTAAATTGCTTAAATAAATATCATAAAAATAACATGGAATGAATAATTTCATACACTTGGTAATTGATTTCACTTCCATTCTGATATAATCCTCCATGTGGCTTTCATTTGAGCATATGTAATGTGCTTATTAAACAAGAGGCTTTAATTTAATTTACCTACTGAAGCAGGAGCCTGTAATTTTATAATTAGTGACTTTTAATAGCAAAGCAAAAATGCCCTAAAGGCATGTGAAAGCAGCTGGGTCACTAGAAGTGATCTCAATCCTCCCTCCCGTTCATGGAAGGAGGACCAATGGCTGGTGAGAATGGACAAAGAGGTTTAGCCCATGCCAGGATCAAAGCCGTTACGTTGGATACTCAGCTAATACATTTCCACCCTATGGAAGCCACTACTAGTGACCAAGTCTTGACCAAGTCGCCCACATGTAACCCCATTTTACCTCCACTCTTTTGATCAATGTGAAAAGAGGTGGAAGCTCTTAAATACAACAATCACTTAAAATTCCAAAGGACAGGGATGTATCAAAATCTGCATCAGGTTTTCATGACTGCTTTACAATGAACTGGACAATTCTGGGCTCATATTTAGCCTCCAGTGATAAATTCTAGGCTCATATTTAGCGGCTGGTGATAAAGCAATGATGTGTCAAATTCTATTCACCAAGATGCTTTCATCATGTCACCCTAAACTAAGAGCAAATTTTAGTAAAAGCAGAACTTTAAAACAGACATTTTTAGAACATATAACAAAACTGACACTAGAAACATAAAATTCCCTCTGCTTTTGAACCAACACTGACCTTCTGTTCCAAAAGCAATGTGTTTGTAGGGATTGCTGCAAAAGCCTTGTAGCTTGACTTGGTCTTGTAATGCTAGAATGAGTAACCAGAAAGCAAGAGTGGAGATGAAAAGAGGGAAGAATAGAACATAATTTTAGACTAGTGCTACCAAGTTAAATGACAGGTTATCAAATGAAGAAAAGTTATTACAACTTGTTTTTGACAGAAAACAAATTAGCTTACCATGTTAATATTTTATTAGAATGAGAAAAAAAGAAACATCACGGTAAAATATCAGCCTAGGGATTATAGGCAATTATGTGCTATACAGTTTCAGAACTTAAAAACATCCATTTCTGCAAAGTTATATATAAATATCTCATGAGCAGTGTGCCCCTCATAGTCTATAAATGTGAGTGGGCTTTTTTTCCCTTGATCCTCAAAGGAAATTGGTTCTTTTTTATAGTGCCATAATTAACAAACATTCTTCCAACAAATTTAATCGAACTCTTGATACATTCTCTTGCATCATTCATAAAAACAAGGGTCAGAAGACATAAAATTTACCATCAGTGTTTATTAAGTAGCATATTGTAAATAGAGGTAATATCAGCAATTTAATTCCATAATGAAAAAGCTAGAAGGCCAAACTTCTGATCATAAATTCACCTTTTTACTTTTTTTTATTAAAAAAAAAATTTTAATCTTTTTTACATTTTTGAGAGAGAAACAGTGTGAGCAGGGAAGGAGCAGAGAGAGAGGGAAACACAGAATCCGAAGCAGGCTCCAGGCCCCGAGCCATCAGCACAGAGCCCAACGCGGGGCTCGAGCCCACAAACTGTGAGATCATGACCTGAGCTGAAGTCGGACGCTCAACCAACTGAGCCATTCAGGTGCCCCATAAATTCACCTTTTTAAACTTCATCATCTCCTGCTCTTTCTAATACAATTATATTAATGAATCAAATGCTAAAACATCCTGAGCTTTTAATAAAACTCAGAGTAATATAGTTTGGGAGTATTTGAGAGAGAGGGTAGAGCATGAGGAAGTTGTATGCATCAGGATACTATGCATAATCAAAAGCCCAGTTTTGATATTGCTCTGGGTGCCAAGCTGCTTAACTAAGTTCAAGGCTCCTATCACTTCAAAAGCCCGTCTCAGGCAGCTTCCCCAGAGGGCCCAGACCCAGCTAGAAATTGGCACGCAGCTCTAAGCTGTCTTAGTCCCCTGGAAAGCAGACCACAGGATCTACAGAAGAAAACATGATAGTCAAATAAAATAAAACCTGTGAGTTTTATAGATACAATTGAAGTAATCTTCCATTAAAATAGTGTGAGGAAGGTAAGAGGCTGGCACATTCATTTTCCTTATAAAGAGGGTGAAGTAGAGAAAAATCAAAATGCCAGACTTGGAGGAAAAAAGTCTCAGGGCCCTTCAAGCCCCGGTCTCTATACTGACCTTGCACTGCTATAATCTACGTAGGACATATTTTGGATAAGAACTGAAAATGAAATGCCATCTCTTGGTGCAGAATAACAGCTGGCACTTATTACTAGGCAAATTAATTTTACATTTACTTTTACAGAAGCCCTATAACTACAGAACCATTAGGGAAAGGAGGCATAGTGTGGCTAAGTGACTTGCCTAAGATAGTCCATAAAGAACAGAAACAGGTATGGAACTCAGGCCTTTTTGCCTCCTTTAGAAGATATACTTGCTTCCTCTAGAAGATAACATTTTCTCTCAAAGTATACCTAAGCAGACAAGTATACATAACATTATATCATTAATACTCCATGATGGTTTTATGAATACTTAACTCTAATAATAGTTGTAATAATAATAATAATTAATAATAGCTAATAATCACTATGAGCCAGGTACCATTCTAAAAGCTTTATGTGTATTATCTCTTTTAATTATCACAACCAAGCTATTAGGTAGATTATATTATATCCAGTTTATATATGGAAACTAAAGTACACAGATGTTAAGTAACTTATTTAAGGTCACTAGGTAGTAAGTCATAGCTGGGATTTGGATGCAGGCACACTAGTCAACAATTGTGCAATTATCTACCATATGCCCTTGCCTCTCATTGCAGGACACACAATAATTTACAATGTTTGTTCTTCTATCCCCAAATGCCCTAAAGTATATAGTTGGACAAGCCTTTACAAAGAGATATATTGTTATCACACACATAATGCCACCGAATCTTAGAATTAGATGTGATCCTGAGGGCCATCTGGCTTAACACCCTCATCTAAGACATGTATCTCTTTGATCAATCCTCTGTTCAGCTACCACATGAACACTTGTCTATCTCCCAAGACAACATGTTTAGGCCTCATTGTTGGAATTGGTACAAAATTCTCCCTTATACTGAGCCAGATGTACTTCCTGCTACCTTACTCCATTGGTCCTTTCTCCCCACCTTAGAATGATGACATATGTGAAGAGCTCCCTTCTGCATGAGAGTGGTAATGCTGTTTCCTCCAACCCATCCTCACTGATCCTCAGTTGAAGATTTCACTATCCTCATCACTTTCTTCTGTCAACATTCCTTTACATTTTGAAAATGTGTGCACTTAGCGAGATGTATTTTTAACACAAAATAGAATATAACCATCACCTCCGTGACATCTATTGATAATAAACTCAGTTAATACAATGAAGATGATAGTAACTGGAACTGTCTCCTTGCTTTTGTCATAAGTGAAGAATATACATACAGGAGAGTGAAGTTGGAGTCATTTCATATTGTATCACACTGAGTATGCTACCACTAAAATCCCTAATCCTTTCATCTTTTTTGTTTAACATTTGTTGAAATTAAACTCCATCCTGCAGTTATGTTATTCTTCTCTAGATCCCAAAATAGTACTTCAGGCATTATCTCTATCCCATTTCATCTGATCAGTTTTGGTTTGTTATTGTAAACTATGAAGATAAAAATTTTTATAATTATTTCATCAACCATTTTGTTAGGCATGTCATTTTTATTCATTCAAGTCATATACCAAGGATCAGGACCTCTTGCCTCCTGGGTTCTACCAACCTGGTGGACATCAATCTATCCTGTAAATCTATTTGGATATGGCAGTTCAACTAATGGATTCATTCAACAAAATATTAATGATTATCTACTTTGTGACTTATATTGCTCTAAGTACTACAGATTCAGCAGTGAACAAAACATCCAAAGCCTTTGCTCTCTAGAGCTTAACACTAAGCTTACACCCAAAGAGACAAACCATAAGCCAAGAAACAAGAAAGCAAAAGAAATATCCTAGCGAGATAAGTAATAACACAGAAAATTAAAATAGGATAATGGCACAGAAAGTAACATGCAGGATGCTTTAGATTGGGCACTCAGAACAAATCTGAGTTTGGAGAGGTCATTACACTTCACATATCTCTCTTTATTCATTATATAGCAAAAAAAAATCACAAAAGCTAGAATTTGGAAGGCAATCCAACAGACATCTGTTGATTGAAAAAAATGTCTGACTTTCAGTCATAACTGCTTCTGTAAACAATCACAAACTAAGAATATAGGCAATCATTTTCAGAATTTACCTTCCTCTTTTGTGATAAATAGAACATATGGCTCGTTTCTTTTTCTGGCAAATCTCTTATCGCCCATCATTTACAATAGAAGTAGAAATTTGGTTTGTTTGAGATACAGTTATCTAAACCAGGAGATAGGAACTTAGAGCATATAGATATTTCCTTCTAGTTCCCATCTGTGGGGTTTTATGTGTGCCTAAGACATATGTAGTCTTTCCTTTTCAGTCTGAAAATCATTCTTGTTGCCATTAGAGATACTTTTTGGGTTCACCATATTTCTTCAGGTTTCTCTTAACAATATTCTAATTTGGAATATAGTTTTTCTTTAGCACTCCAAGTCTTCCAGGTGTTAAATTAAATTCACTGGTTCCCTTTCCTTGGTTTAAAATTACAAATTTCTCTAGTCAAGGTAAATATAACTTGAATAGTAAGTTGTAGTAATACCGGCTGGAATCACTATCAGCTAATTGTAGAAAGTAGAACTGACCAGCCTGACCCTGAATCCAGAAAACATTCAGTGATACCTATTGTACCTCTCCAATTTGTAATCTATGTTTTTGGCCAACATTCAATAAATATTTCTTAAATATCTACCACATAAAGGGGCAGAGTAAAGTTTAGGTTTAGAAAAGAAAATGGTATTTTACCCTAGAAGTTTTTTCAGAGCTAATCCTATTTATAAATTCTATTTATCCTAGATAATTACAACATAAATCCCAGGTATGAAAGTGAGAACAGCAAAAACACACCTTTCCCCTTCAGAAAATATTTCTCACCATTATCACATCCACTATTATTGATGGCTAAAATTCCACCACAGGCTCCAGTAATAAGGACCCATGAGATTTCAAAGCAAACTATATTAGTTGCCTTGAGAATTAGAAATTTGAACTCATGGTTACACTTTAAGTATAGGTGAAGGGCAGAACCTCAGATTACATGAACAAGAGAGAATCCTGAACAAAAGAGCTTCCCTAACACCAGGGCCAACTTCTCTTTCCTGAAGCATCCACAAGTATAAATGAGAGCATCATCATTCTAATTTTTTTTTAATTTTTTAATGTTTATTTGTTTTTGAGAGAGAGAGAGAGAGAGAGAGAGAAAGAAAGAATGAGTGGGGGAAGGGCAGAGAGGGAGGGAGACACAGAATCCAAAGTAGGCTCCAGGCTCCAGGCTCTCAGCACATAGTCAGACATGGGGCTTGAACACAGAAACCGAACTGTGAGATCATGACCTGAGCAGAAGTTAGACACTCAACCTACTGAGTCACCCAGGCACTCCAAGAGAGCCCTTCCTGCTCATCAGTGACCATGCATGTACTGCCTGAGTCAGAATCTCCCTGAGACAAAAGCTTAACCCAAGCCCTGATCCAATTGCCCAGAGACCTCCCTTACATCTGGATTACTGGCAGAGTACAATCTCTATGATGATCCTGAGAACTGAAGCAGTGGGGAAGGGGTGGCAGGGCAGGGAGAGGGAGAAATTTCCTTGAACAACTCTCTTCCCAGTAGCGGTCTCCATGGCTGATTTATCTGTCTGTGTTTCTAGTACTCTAAATATGCAATATGTTATTGTATTACAATATTTTGCCATCCCTATTAGCCTGATAGGTCTTTTAGAGAAGATATTTTATACAATTTCCAATATCGTATACCAACCTGGCAAAGAACAGATATTCAGCACATATTTGTTGACCTAACCTGAAGTATTTTATTGAAAATTACAGAAAGATTCAGAGGACATGAAAAAACAAAATTTTAGTTCCTCATCTACTGTTCAAGTCTTAGACAAGCCTGGCTGATTAGAGACCCTCTTCCCACTTCAAAGTATGCCCTGAAGGCATTTCTAATATATTAAATTGTCAAAGTCCTTCAATGAAACGAAGTTTCAGGATTTGAACTCTTGACCTTGAATCCCTATTTTATTTGTTTTTATTTTTATTTTTTAATGTTTGTTTTTGACAGAGACAGCATGAGTGGGGGAGGGGCAGAGAGACAGGGAGACACAGCATCTAAAACAGGCTCCAGGTCTTAAGCTGTCAACACAGAACCTGATGCAGGGCTTGAACTCCAGACCAGCAAGATCATGGCCTAGGCCTAAGTGGGACACTTAACCCACTGAGCCAGCCAGACACCCCATCCCTATGTTTTTTAATACCTTGCTTTAGTTAAACTGCACAAGTCCCTCCCTGAATTAAAATGCAAAAATTCCTCAAGGGATAAAAAAGGTTTTTGTCAATTACTGACACTTGAGTGTGAATCACTGCTAAGCACAATTAACAAAGGCTAGCTGGAGAGAAACAAAGGGAATGGGACCCAGAACTGGTTAGTACAGAAATGTAAGTGACACATAGCAGGGATGGGAGAATCATAGAAAATCTAGAATCTCCACAAAGGCACCAAGAATTCTGTAGAAGAGGTGAAGTAAAGAGGTGGAGGAGGAACAAAAGGAGAAAAGCAAACAAGAAGATACATATACCTAGTTTCAGCTGTTCTATCATTTCACCTATGATTGTGAAGGTTTGTTACCCTACCTACAAAATATATACGGATACATCATCTTCACCTTCACTGCTAGAACCTCACCAGAGCCATCATTGTCGCTTGCCTGGATTGTTCCAACAGACCCCTAAATTCTCCTTCCTTCAGCTTTCACCCTCTTACAGTCTATTCTTAACACGGCCTCAAGATAGACAAGATTGTGCCAATTATCTACTCAAAACCCTCTGATGCCTTCTTACTCAAATTAAAAATCAGTGACTAAGAAGTGGCACACAAGACCTCACAGGACCCAGCTCGCAGTTACATGTCCCTCTGACAATCTCAGCCTCCTTATACTAACTCCACTCTTGTGATACTGGCTCTCCTACCTTTGTACCTGCCAAGCACTCTCTGGCATCAGGTATTTTTCCTGGCTATACTCTCTTAAGGAGCATCACCCCCTTCAATGTCACCTTCCCAAAGGAACCTGTCATGACCGCCAGTATAAATTTGTGACATTACCCCATGCCCTGATATACTTTTCTCCATACCGTGTATGACTAACACACAAGAAAATTTACTTATGGCAGTCGGGGAGGTGGAAGTGGTAATTGCTGACTGTTTCTCTTCTGCCCAAGACCTTTCTGTGAGCAAGCATTTTTGCAATTTTATTTGTTGCAACATCCTCCTGACTTTGTAACGGGTCTTGAACATAATAAGCACTCAATGCACATCGATTGCTTGAACCAGATTGACCATTTTAGCTCATGGGGGTACATTCCATATTGCTCATGTCTCAGATTACATGTGGATCAGCAGAAATGGAGACAGTCACATGGAGACTATTGTCACCAAGTTTTCAGGGTGATGCAATTGGAAATGTTTTGATGTCTTCAAGGAATGAGGTTTATAAATAAAACACCAACTATAAAAGGTCATGAAACATTTAAAAGCTCCCAATTGATCCCTAAACTATGTGTCCAAATAGCTGTAAGGCCAAGACAGGCACATCACTGGAGCTCTCATAGTCAGAAAAGAGCTTCAAACCATCTTCAGTAAGTGGCGAGATGTTTAAAGTTTTGAGGTAAGGGCCTCAAATCCCCTTAGGGAACACCATGCTAACTCCCTAGGAGAAAAATTTAAATCAGGTTATAAATGAAGGCCAAATTTATTGGGAACCCAAATACAACTCCGGGAATTAATTTTATGATATTCCCTTTCCCAAGGGGCAGAAACGTCTCAAACAATATAGATGTTAATCAAAGAGTGGACTGAACAACATCCAGAGAGATGCTCATCCTGTCTAGGACCATGATTATAATGTGAATTAATATTTTAAAACTGTACCTGAAATTAAAGTATATCAATTATACCATACTAATGTAAACAGATTCAGAACCTTAAGATTCTATCTATAAAAAAGAAATATCGAGCATGCTTTATATCTGAAATTAGCTCAGTATACTCTAGCTGTTCCGTTCTATTTCAGTATCAAAGGACAGCAGGGCCCACACTTTGAACTAATACCCTTCAAGCATTCATGTTTTAATTTGATGGCCATTTGTATTCCAGGACCTCTTTCCTTTTGGGATCTGGCGCTGAGTGAAGCTGATCTAAATCTGAAGCTCTTTGACTTCAAAGAGAGCCCTGTGCTTGGATTAGCACCACAGTGGAAGGAACAAGACAAGAAACAATCCATAGGAGCATAGGAGTTCTTTGATATCCCAAAGCTTTTGTCTGTTTCCTCTTATCAATCTATAAAATAATCTTAGCAATTCAAGCAAAACTAGTCAAACATCAAAGGAAACTGGGATAAGATTTATCTATTCCAGCATCCATTTTAATGAATTTTTTATACTCAAGTTACAAATCCTGCAAATAATAGTTTGCAATTAAAAAAAAAAAAAAAAGGTAGGCTGATTTTTACCTGGAGAGATAAGAGCAAGAAGCAAGGAAGAAATAAATATAACTAAGAACAACATGTCTCAGGGAGCAACAATTTTTTGCAGAAGTTATCATGATTTTTGCCCATTATAAGAAACATTTTTTGTTCAATAAAAAGGGTAAAAATAGATAAATTATCATGATTCCTCATATTTTCATGTTCAGCAAATTTATCATGCACTTCTATAAGCATGATGTTTTTAACTTAGGAATTAAAACTAAAAATAAAGCAAATGTTGAAAATTCTTTAATATTGGGAACAGTAAGTGAGCTGTGGGAGAACAGATCTTCAACAAACTTGATCTTAGGACAAAAAAGAACTTGACTTGATCAAAAGCCCTCTGGGCTCACCCTTTTCCAACTCTCCAAAAAAAACAAGACAAAACGTGAACTAAGCAGAATAAACCACAAAGAGAAACACTCAGAAGAAGCCTCTCAAGTAAAATCACTTTTCACACAGGTAATGAATAATTTAAACATATTGGCAGTATGGTTTAAGAAATAATTGTTAATAAATTCAGGAGACAGTACTGTTTACATCACCAGGTTGTTTTTAATATATCACAAATGAATTCCATAGTCACACAAATGTATTTTTAGATAATCACCAGGTCATTTTACCTCAAATAAATAAGAAGTTTTGATTCAGAATTATAGAAAATGTTAGATTTTTCTCCATCCCATTTGCTTTGAAAATGTAAAATACAAGGACTAAATAATTTCTAAAAATACATTTTTTAATGTTTTGGGGTTTGGTTCTTTTTGTGTGTTTTTTTTTTTTTTTACTATTTATTTTTGAAAGACAGAGACAGAGAGAGTACAAGCAGGGGAAGGGCAGAGATAGAGGGAGACACAGAATCTGAAGCAGGTTCCAGGCTCTAAGCTGGAGCACAGAGCCAGACATGGGGCTTGAACTCATGAAGATCATGACCTCAGCTGGAGCCGGAAACTTAACTGACTGAGCCACCAGGAGCCCTAAAAATACATTTTTAAATGACCCAAACATTATAGAAATTTATAATTCTGATGATTCCATAATGATGATTTCCTTCATGAGAATTATTAAATCAGGCTAAAATGATTATTAATAGGAGTTATTGCTTTGTGTTTGGTATATAATATGAAGAACATAGTACTACCAACCTCATATTGTCATAAAAGTTAACTGACATAATTGTTTCCAATTTTTTTTAATGTTATTCTTTTTTGAGAGATAGAGAGACAAAGCATGAGTGAGGGAGGGGCAGAGAGAAAGAGACAGACACAGAATCCGAAACAGGCTCCAGGCTCTGAGCTATCAGCACAGAACCCAACATGGGGCTTGAACTCACAAGCCATGAAATCATGACCTGAGCCGAAGTTGGATGCTCAACAGACTGAGCCACCCAGGTGCCCCTGACATAATCTTTTCTAATTAATTTTTAACTGTTTTGTATATTTTATATATAGAAATTTTATATACAGAAAGCACGTGGTAGCTCTTAAAATAATTATTATTACAATTGTCACTGTTTAATAATAAGCCCAATCTTCCTATGTCTTCACATAAACTCCTCTGGGTTCATCTTCTGTATATTTGGTCAGGTTATTTACTATTTCTGAAATGCCAGCTCCTTCCCTCCTCATTAAGCTAAATCCTAAACATTTCCCACAGGCCTGCCATTTGTTATAAGTTCCCTCACTAACCATACCCCATAATAATAGTTCTATTACATTGAATTCAGTGAGCAATTGTATATAATATGTACTATACTATATTAATATTACCTTATACTTGTTTTCTAGTTTTATTATGGATTTAATAACTCTATATAGCTTCTCCACATCATGTATCTGTATATTTTCTTCTACTGAATAAAATTTCTTTTTTAAGGACAAAGAATTATCTCTTACTTTTCTTAAAACACACATACACACAAACACACATCCCCAAAAAAGCTAGTATGGTGGTAGGCATACAGCAGAAGTTTTATGCATGTTTGTTATGTTGAATTGTACCACAACATCATTAATACGATAGATTGGACGTGATAGGATTTGACTTGAGGATTGTTTTATCTTTCCCATCTTAAGTTCATCATTCAAACAATGACAGAGTTGAACACAATCTCCACGGAATTTGGAAGTTCTCGAACTGCTACTTGATTGCACTGCCCTAAAAATTGTAGTTCCCCCCCCCCATACAGGCACTTCAGAATTTCATTTGAGTCATACAACAATCCAGTTCTGGTACTATACGATCCACATCCTAAGTACTTGAGAATAGTTGGGAAGCTGGCACGCTCTAGAGCAGAGTTGCCCTTCTACCAGGAAAAATGAACTCTATGAATTACATCTTCATATGTTTCCCTTCTCGTATTAAAACAAATGCCAGTCTTCAGAGTATAGGTTTTTTTAATAAGTTTTTTCATTTGAATAAGGTTGACACACAATGTCACATTAGTGTCAGGTGTACAATATGGTGTCTGAACATCTCTATCTGTTATGTTACACCTACCACATGTCACCAGCTACCATCTGTCACCAAAAAACACTGTAACAACACTGTGGACTATATTCCCTATGTTGTTCCTTTCATTCTCATAATCTACTCATTCTATAACTGGAAGCCTGTATCTCACCCATTTCACCCAACCTCCTCCCCACTTCCCTCTGACAACCATCAGTTTGTTCTCTGTATTTACAAGTCTGATTCTTCTTTTTAATTTATTTTGTCATTTCTTTTGCTTTTTAGATTCTACATATGAGTGAAATAATTTGGTATTTCTCTTTCTCAGTCTGACTTATTTCACTTAGTATAATACCGTATAGGTCCATTCATGTTGCTGCAAATGGCAAGATCTCCTTTTTTACAACTATATAATGTCCGTGTGTGTGTGTGTGTGTGTGTGTGTGTGTGTGTGTGTGTGTTGCATCTTCTTTGTACTTTCATCTGTAAATGGACACTTAGCTTGCTTCCATATCTTGGCTACTATAAATAATTCTGTAGCAAACATAGGGGTGCATATATCTTTTCAATTAGCATTTTTTTATTCATTGGGTAAATATCCAGTAGTGGAATTAGTGGATCATATTGTATTGCTATTTTTAATTTTTTGAGGAACTGCCATACTGTTTTTCACAGTGACTGTACCAATTTATATTTCCACAAACAGTGCATGGTACCACATTGTTTCATCTATATGTGGAATCTAAAAACAAAGCAAAAGAAAAGACAAACAAAAAACCAGATTCTTAAATATAGAGAACAGATTGATGGTTGTCGGAGGGGAGGTGAAGTACAAATTTCCGGTTATAAGTTATATAAACCACAGAGATGGAAATACAGCATAGAAAAATATAGTCAGTAATAGTCTAAGAGCATTGTATGGTAACTACACTTATGTGGTGAGCACTGCACAATGCATAAAACTTTTGAATCAATTTGTTGTACAGCTGAAGCTAATATAACATTGTATGTCAATTACACTTCAATAATAAAAGTAGAAAATAAAAAATAAAAATAATAAATGAATGAATGTATGCCAGTATTCCATTCTTGCTCAACAGGCTGCTTCAGAGCATTTAGAAGTCAGTATTTCTCCTCTCTCAATTCTATTTTCTTATACCCAGCCTACCTACCCTTTCAGTATTTCATAATTACTAAGTATTTAGAGTTAAAAATAAATCAAATATAATATTCACATATAAAGGAAATTTCTATTTCTTTTTGCTCTATATGTATATAGCTAAATCCATACTGGTATGGATTTTAGGTGGTGCTCAGGAGGAGCAAAAAAGAAATCAACCTGATAAAGGGGGAAATTTTTACACTGATCCTGTCTACTATTCTCAGTACAGGATGCTCTGATGGACAATAGGGTCCATGAAATTAACTAATCAGAAATTTATCATAGTCTCAAATTCAAACCAACTGATTTATATCCATCCCATCTTTGTGATCAATGATATAACTCATTATGCCTGAAGAAAAAAAATACCTTGGAGTCATAGATATAAGAAGTTACTGTAACAGGAGGATTTGTAAAATCAAAGAGTTTTATCAAAACATGCACATTTTAGATAGATTATAATTCACCTACACATTAAAATATACCAAATCCTAGCTCTACTTACACTTTCTATAACTCTTGTAAGAATATCATAATTATTTTTCCTCTGGAAAAAAAGATTCTCCCATATTTCAAAATAAGCATGCACCATGCAACATGCAAAAGAATACCTTGGGTTTCTTATTTTCAGGGCCTGTTGACATGGACAATGCATAAGGTGAAATCAGCTCCTTGGTTCTTGTTAGAGAGATGGGAGGTGATCGGGTTGAAACAGATGACCTGTGGTTGGATACTGAGCTTTCAGATTTTCCAAGTCTTGAAGGCAAGGTACCACTGCCACAATTTGGGTACAGTGTTGGACTGAGCTGGAGCGCCTGGGTCGGCAGATTAGCACGAGGGAGAGGGGAGGACCCCAGTTTGGGAAGAGAGGCAGAGCTAGCACTGGAGACAGGGGTTGAAAGAGGAGTTGAAAGGTTCTGCCCCTGGCCACCTAGCTGTGGGGCTGCTCTCTTGGATCTGTTTATCAGGTTTGAAAGAGCTGGGGAAGGATGGAAACATTTCTCTGGAGAGGAGAGCATGGCTCTTTGGTTAGTGGGAGGAGATAGAGAAGATAATGCAGAGGAGACTGATGTAGGATGTATGTGAATATTCCTGGGCTTTTCTGGGTCCCTGAGGTCAACATCCTGTTTGCCCTTCAAAGAAACAGGAGGAACACTTGGTGGAACAGGAGGAAGTCTTGCAGAACTGGATGTATCAGTCTGTAGCAGGGAGACTGTTGGGTTGCTCTTCAAAGAAGTGGGTGACATTTTCTCTACATGCAAAGAAATGAGGCTGCTACTGTCATGTTTTGTGGGAGAAAGGGAGCATGCCTCAGAAAGGGGAGTAGATTTGGCCAGAAAAGGTAAGTGGAAGGATTGCTGCCTAAGTTCGGATACCTGGTGTTCCCCCTGCTCTGGAGACCCTGCTCTCAGGGAGCAACTAGAGAGAGATTTCTTAGGTGTGGGTGGGGTTTGTTTTGCTTTTTGATCCAGAGTGAGTGTGGAAGAAGCCAGAGAGTTAAGAGAGAAAGTGGGACAGGATGCAGGGGAAAAGGGTCTTTGGTGAGAAGGATTTGACTTGAGGATGGCAGTGAGAAGAGAAAGCCGGGAGGGCACTGGGGATTTCACCCCTGACTTTGAGAGATTTCCACTAGATGACACTTGGCTACAGATAGTGGAAGAAGAGCCATGGAAAGAGGAGGTGAATGGTTTTGGACTTGGAGAGAGTGAATGTGTGACAATACGGACTGGTATGTATGAGGCCGAATTTGACTTCAGAGAAGCACTGGAGGATGGTGAAGGAGAAGTGGTTCCTGGGCTTTCTCTGGGGCTAAGGACGTGCGAACTTAAAGTTGTTGTCTTCTTCAGAACTTCAGATGCCAGTCCAGGTTTCTGATCTGCTGCACTCGGACTGGATAAATTAGAACCTGATAACTGAGTGGAATGGGGAAACTGTAACGTCGAGGAGGTGCCCTTCGATGCAAAAAAGGGTGAAGAGTGAGCAGAAGTTTGAAAATACGTAGCTGTTTCTTCCACCAAGGCCCCACTGACATCCAGCCTCCTAGTGTGGAATTCCTCTAGCACAGAGGCTCCGTCGAGGTTAACTGGGTCAGGTGGCGTTTTCTGATTAGTTGGAGAAACAAAGGAGAAAGCAGGTGGTTTACAGGCAAGCTGCTCAGAGGTAGTGGGAGAAGTTAACTAGAGGAAAGAGAAATAGACAGATTGTAATAGGAGATTACTTGTGAAACTATCAAAATATTCTTGTCACTTGTGTGTTTAATGCAAACAGTCCTATTAGTTTACACAAAACAGGCCCCTTAAACCTCCATAAAAATGGAAGAAATTCTGTTTTGCAAATGAGGCATTGCTCATTGCTTTAAATTTGAAATAAAATATAAATAAACTGTGAAGTGTTACATATTATGCCTCATTTATTCCCTGTAAGGACATTAATATAAAATTGTATATGGATGTTTCCATTTGGAAAATAATTCACTGACAAAATCTAAAATAGTTATCTTGACTCGGAATTGTGTGACTTGAAAAGATTTAAATCACCAAAGTAAGTTTCAAACTTCACTTTGAAAACTGAAATAGATTTTCTTCCATTGTAAAAATATAATAGTATATAATACAATAATATAATAATACAATGACTACAATAATATAATAATGATTACAATCACTAAAAAGTTTAACATGCTTAAAATGTTTAAAATTCTAAAAACTTGAGGTACTTCTACACGTTGTACAAGTTAAAAAAATGACCAGAACTCAAAAGATGCAGCACCCAACATCAACATGATCAACATCAACAATGATAAATTGAGATAGTGAAAGCAAGGATTGAAATAAGAGAGCAAAAAACATGTTCCCTAATTATTTGCCGGAATGAACATTTAAAAAATGATATGGCTTCTACTGGAAAAAGATAGGTATGCTTTCATATCAAAAGAAGCCAGAGTACTTTACAAATGTAATCTGCCTTAAACAATGCAACCCACCAATCCCCTGACATATTAAAAACAAAACAAAACAAAACAAAATGAGAAAGAAGAAAGAAAGAAAGAAAGAAAGAAAGAAAGAAAGAAAGAAAGAAAGAAAAAAAAAGAAAAGAAAAGAAAAAAAAAAGAAAAAAAAAGAGAGGGGGGGGGGGGGGGGGGGAGGGAGGAAGGAAGAAAGAAACGATCATTTTCAAGAGAGTCTAGTAAGGGCCTGTGAAATAACTGGGTGTATGTATTCTTGTGCTATTTTAAAGATCATCCAGTACTTTAAGACAGTACTAAAGACAAATGCTAAAATTATAAATGATTTGAAAGCCAAGTCTTTAAACATAGGTCTCCCTGCAAAATTATTTCTTTGATTCTATCAACTTATAAGAGAATTTAGGAAATATCAGTTATTCAAAATGCTAATATTTATTAAATGATATTATACTATATAATATCTTCTTGTATATAATATATATTGCCTTACATGGAAAGAAAATATATGACCAAACAATTAAACTTAGCAAAAGCCTGCTTTACAAATTCAATAAAAGATATTTCTTGATTTTTTTTGTAGTATGTTAAGTGTCCATCAGACCTACTGTAAAGATTTTCATATCATATACTTTTGAATCCTAAAAATATTTAAAACTGATAAATGCAAACAACTCACCCTAAACTTCTAAGTTTCAAGTAAACATACTTAAAATAGATCTTTCTTTTTATGTGTAAATTCATATGTGTATTTGCAACACAGAATTCTTGTTACACAATTAATATTTGAATACATTGGCATTACCCAGAATATCTGAAAATCAGGGATAATTTGATAATCAAGCAGAATTCAATCAAATTGAGAAAGAAGCTTAACAATTCCCTCACATCAGCTTTACTTAGAAACAATTCTGCTTAGCCAGTGTTCATATAACTGATTCATGTGATTAGACATAAGTGAAAGTTCTTCTGTGATTATTTCCAATGATTGCGCTCTTATCACAAAAAGAATGAAGAAATTTCAAGACTGTGTAGGGTGTCCTTGCATGTTATGCTATAGTTTTTGGTAAAGAATTTTGTAAATTAATAACAACAGCCACAAAATTCCATTCCCTTTTCAGTAATATTTCCAGATAACTTCAATTTATACAGCAAATTCATTAATTCATCCAGATTATCCATGAAATTATGATGTTAAAATCATAAGGCTATAATTTTGAAGGTCTCATTCAGAAGAAAAAACTGTTCCCTCAACTTTCTCAAGACTATGGCTTCTAATTACCAAACATTCTACTGCAGTGAGTCATATTTTACCTAATATAAATAATTCCATTTTGTTGCACTGTTGAATAGTTGATTATTGAAGAACTTCTAAGGAAACGACTCTGAAAAGTCTAAGAATGTTTGTTGTGTTTGTATTAACCTACATACATTTTTATTGTATTCTCCTATTCAATATATTAACAAGTATTTGCAATATATTTGTTTCAAATTTGCAAATACAGCAGATGTTATCCTAATTTACATTAATTAAAAAATACAGCACCATACTTTTGTAAAATTCCCAGGAGTGAAGAATTATTTTTTTAATGAAAAAGATTCATTTTCCTAAATTCCTCTCAATGGGTTAAAAAAAAGTAGTTAAAGACATGAATAACTTTGTGCAGAAGGAAAGAATGTATACCTGTCAAATGCTCAGTCAGCTCAGAATAGGTCCTTCATTTACCACTACCCTTTAGATCCTTTACCAGTGATAATTAACTTCTCTAATGATGTCTACAAATTTCTATCCCTTCATCCTCTTCCATTATAACATCTTGTTTTGTTTTCTAGGTTTGTTAATGATGCTCTAATTCCTTCTCCTCAAGCCTATTCTCTGTCTTCCTCATCATTTATTTCTAACGTGATCTTTGTTGATCTCTTTGCTTTCAACACCTCTCCAAAGCTGCCCTCAACTATGTTCTCCAATTCACAGCCTTCTTCTGATTCCTTGAGTTCCCTTACCATATACTTCTTCCAAAGTTATTCCTAACTTCTTCTTCTAGAAAGACTATCCTGAATTCTGGAATACATTCACAATAATCTCAGTAAGAGAAGATTCTTGTAGTGTTCTGCTCTCATCAAGTGGATGATCTGAACGCTAAATCCACTCTTGGATCCTGTATAACAGAAGCCACCAGTTATTCGAACAACCAATCTCTCTTGTGGAGCTGTTATAATTTTAGTCAACCTAAATTAAGTGCTTCCGTATATATTCAATTTTTTCTAATGAGTCTTAGATTCCAAAGCATCTGAATAAAAGCAAGAGTGATTGATCTGCTGTCTGAATAGACAGCAGATTAGGATGGCACAAGATTAGGATGGCACAAGAAATTGATCCATATAGTAGAGCTCTTGCTCCTAAATCTTTACAGCTATGCAAGGTAAAAACTTTAGATTCCATTTTGAGCTTATATGCAGTAATTTCATTAAAACACCTTGGCCTCCTAAACACACCTATTTATGGGTCATCTCACTAATGAACACTCATAATATCACTGGGCAGATAGATTCTCAGCCTTTCAAACCTTAACAATTTAAATAATATTTCTGGTGTTTCTACCTCTAGTTGCACTCCCATTTGACCTAGCATTAGAGCAACTTTTTAAAATCTAATCAGAGCACACCTACTCTCAAGATGTCATCAAAACTTTCTCCATGTATAATGTGAATTAAGTAACTTTCCTTCATGACAGAGTCCCTCTCTTGCTATCTCATCTCATCTCTCTCATCTCCTACTATTTTCCATCTCAGGTTTTAGAAATACTTTGTTCAATCTCAACCTTCCAGCCAGTATTGTCAACATTATAGCTACCTTGTTCTTTCTCTAATCCACTTGCCAAATCTTCAATCTTAAATCAATCCTGCTGCCATTATGCTCCTACACCTAATCTACTTAAAGCGGCTATGAAAATAATAATAATAACAAAGGGCTTCCCGGGAAGATGGTGAAGTAGGAAGATCCTAGGCTCACTTTATCCCAGGGATACACCTAAATAACACCCACATCAGTGTCAATAACCCAGAAAAAGACCCAACGACTGGCAGAACAGACTCTCCACAGCTAATTGTAGAGAACAGGCCACACCAAAGAGAGTAGGGAAAGTAGAGACACAGTTGGGAGCCAAACTGACCCAGGGGACTGTCCTTAGGAGGGAGGGACACCATGAGTGCTGAGAGGGGAAAGGAGCAGACCCCATACCACATGCCCTGGGCACAAGGTACTTGCAGTGGGAAGAAAAATCCCCATAATATCTGGCTTTGAAAATTAGGAAGCCTAACTTCAGGAGTGCTTACAATCAGAGGGGCTTGACACCTGGAAATTTAAGACTCAGCAGGCTCAGCTCTGGGAGAACAGAAAAACAATAGGAAATTGAGTTCCATCCCTTAAAGAGACAGCACAACAAATAGCCCTGCTTAGACACAGCATAAAAGCAGCAGTTTGAAAAATGCCTTGAGTTGGGATGCCTAGATGGCTCAGTCGGTTAAGTGTCTGACTCTCAATTTTGGCTCAGGTCATGATCTCATGGTTTTGTAAGATTGAGCCCCAAGTCAGGCTCTGCACTGCCAGTACAGAGCCTGCTTGGGATTCTCTTTCCCTCTCTCTCACTGCCCTTCTCCTGCATGCTCTTTCTCAAGATAAATAAATTTTGTTTTAATTTTAAAAAAGAAAAAGAAAGATTCCTGGGGTACACAGATTTGCTTACTAATATCAGAGCATGTGCTGGAGGGGTAGGTATCTTTAGGAGACACCTCTAAAAACAAAAGAGCCTACCCCCCAGCCTACATACAGGGATATGTGCAGGAACCAGCATAGAACCAACACTATCCACCTAGCTCACTAACAGGATGCCCCACCCTCCTGCTCTTCTGCAAACTCACCTCATCCAACATGCTCTTAGAGGGAGTCCATGCAAAGCCATGTTACAAGCATAGCAGTGTGAAAGCAGCCTTGAAAGGGGCCAGCACCACCTCAAAATGCCTCCTTCCCCAGGGAGGGGGAAAAAAATCACACACAACATTCAACTCTGGCCATAACAATGGGCTGGAGGCAGATATCTTCTCTAAGTGCAGGCAATACCCATCAACAAAGCTTTGCAGAGAATAACACAGCAAAAGCACCACCACAGCACTGGCAAGTGTCTTGTCTGACTCAACTCAAGCCCAAGGCAACACCAGACCAACCCACTAACAACATAGGGGCCTAATTCTGTCCACAACAGGCAAAGAGAGCCTTTGAAAATGACTAAGCTGAAGGCTCAGCCACAATAATAGGGGAACATGCAACATATATAAAAGACACTTCTGAATTTCCAGGTTCTGGTGAACAAGGGACACTGCACGATAGGGCACTGTGGACCTCTTTTTCTCAAGGCCACTACTTTCAAGACTAGGAGACTTATAGCCAACTTTGCTAACACAGAGAAACAGACAGAGAGTTAGACAAAATGAGGAGACAGAGGAATATATCCCAAATGAAAAAAACAGGACAAAATCACAGCAAGAGAGCTAAATAAAACAGAGATAAATAATATGCTTAACAGAGAACTTAAAGTAATGGTCATAAAGACTGTCACTGAACTTGAGAAAAAAGTGGAGGATCTCATTGTGACCCTCCACAAAAAGACAGAAAATATAAACACTAACCAATAAGAGATGAAGAACTCAATAACTATAATTGAAAGTACATTAGAGGGAATAAATAGTGGACAAGAAGAAGTAAGAAGAACAGATCAGCAACCTGGAGGAAGAGTAATGGAAAGCAATCAAGCTGAACAAGAGAGAGAAAAAATAATAATAACAATAAATGAAAATAGATTAAGGGAACTCAGCGACACTATCAAGCATAATAACATTCACATTATAGGGAACCCAGAAGGAGAAGAGAAAGAAAAGAAGAAAGAAAATTAACTTGAAGAAATAACAGCTGAAAACTTCCCAGATCTGGGAGAGGAAACAGAAATTCAGATCAAGGAGATACAGACAGACCCCCAAAAAATTAACCCAAGGAGGTCTACACCAAGACACATAGTAATTAAAATGGCAAAAAGTAGTGATAAAGAGAGAATTTCAAAAGCAGTAAGAGAAAAGAAAACAGTTATGTATGAGAGAGACCCCATAAAGCTATCAGTGGATTTTTCAGCAGAAATGTTGCAGGCCAGAAAGGAGTGGCATGATATATTCCAAGTGCTGAAAGGAAATAAAACCCTACAACTAACGATATTCTATCCAGCAAAGCTATCATTCAGAATAGATAGAGAGATAGAGTTTCCCAGACAAACAAAAGTTAAAGGAATTCATTACGACTAAACCAGCCTTAGAAGAAATATAAAGGGGACTCTCTGAGTGGAAAGGAAAGATATAAGTAGGAGTAAGAAAAGCTGGAAGGATAAAAGCAGTAAAATTAAGTATATCTATAAAAAGCAGTCAAGGGATTAACAGAAAAAGGGATGTGAAGTATGACACCATATACCTAAGATGTGGGGTGGGGGTGAGGAGAGAAGTAGAAATTTAGTGCTTTTGCAATGGGTGCAAACTTAAGCCACCATCAAATTAATACAGACTCTATATGTATTAGATGTTATATATAATTCTAACGGTAACCACAAAGCAAAAACTGGTAATAGATATACAGAAAATAAAGAGAAAGGAATCCAAGCATACCACTAAAGAAAACCAGCAAACCATGAGAGCAGAGAGCAAGGGAAGAAAGAAACAGAGAAGAATTACGAAAACAACCATAAAACAAGTAACAAATGGCAATAGTATGAACCTAACGATAATTATTTTGTATGTAAATGGAATAAACACTCCAATCAAAAGACACAGGGTAATGGAATGGATAAAAAAACAAAACTAATAAGATACCTAGGAATAAACTTAACCAAGGAGGTGAAAAACCTGTACTCTGAAAACTGCAAAACAGTGATAAAAGAAACAGATGACCCAAAGAAATGGAAAGATCTTCCACGCTCATGGGTCAGAAGAACAAATATTGTTAAATGTCTATGCTACCCAAAACAATCTACAGATTTAATGCAATCCCTATCAAAATACCAATAGCATGTTTTACAAAACTAGAGCAAATAATCTTAAAATTTGTATTGAACCACAAAAGACCCTGAATAGCCAAAGCAATATTGAAAAAGAACAAAACTAGAAGTATCACAATCTCAGATATCAAGATATACTACAAAGTAGTAGTACTCAAAACAGTATGGCACTGGCACAAAAATAAACACATGAATCTAAAAGAACAGGATAGAGAGCCCAGAAATAAACTCAATTATATGACCAGCTAATCTTCAACAAAGGAGGCAAGAATGTGAAATGGGAAAAAGACAGTCTCTTCAACAAATCGTGTTTGTAAAACAGGACAGCTACATGCAAAAGAATGAAACTGGACACTTTCTCACACCTACACAAAAATTAACTCAAAATGGATTAATGACCCAAAACCATGAAAATTCTAGAAGAGAGCACAGGTAGTCATTACTCTGGCATTGGCCATAGCAACATTTTTCTAGAGGTATCTCCTGAGGCAAGGGAAATAAAAGCAAAAATGAACTATTGGGACTACATAAAAATAAAAACCTTCTGCAAAGGAAAGGAAAGGAAATAATCAACAAAACTAACTTACAGCCTATGGAATGTGAGAAGATAATTGAAAATGATATATCTGATAGGGGGTTATGATCCAGAAAAAATATATAAAGAACTTATACAACTCAACACCAAAAAAAAGCCAATTAAAAATGGGCAGAAGACATACACAGATATTTCTCCAACACATCCAGACTTATGAAAAAATGCTCCACATCACTCATCATCATGGAAATTCAAATCAAAACCACCATAACATATCACCTCATACCTGTCAGAATGGCTAAAATCAAAAACACAAGAAAAAAGAAGTGTTGCTGAGGACTGGAAAAAAAGAAACTCTCGTGCACTGTTGGTAGGAATGCAAACTGGTACAGTCACTGTGGAAAACAGTATAAAAGTCTCTCAAAAACTTAAAAATAAAACCAGCATATGATCCAGTAATTCTACTGCTGGTTATTTACCCAGAGAATATGAGAACACTAAATGCAAAAGATAAATGCACGCCTATGTTTATTGCAGCATTATTTATAGTAGCCAAATTATAGAAGCAGCCCAAATGTCCACTGATAGATACATGAATGGATAGAGAAGTGGTACACACACACACACACACACACACACACACGAATATTACTCAGCCACAAAAAAGAATGAAATCTTGCCATTTGCAACAACATGGATGGATCTAGAGGGTATAATGCTAAGTGAAATAAGTGATTTCACTCATACGTGGAATTTAAGAAACAAAACAAACCAACAACAAAAAAGAGATAATAAAAAAGAAAAAACAGACTCTGAACTACAGAGAACAAATTTCCCCCAGAGGGGAGAAAGTAGGGCTGGGGAGACTGGGGGATGGGTGAAATAGGTGAAATAGATTAAGAGTATACTTATCATATGAGCTCTGAATAATGTATAGAATTGTAGAATCACTGTACTGCTCGCCCAAAACTAATATAACACTGCACATTAATTATACTGGAATGTAAAAAAAAAAAAAAATGGAGAAAAAAAGAAATAAAAAATAACACAGCCCTTTTGATTGGCAGGGCCACTGCACTTGACCTAGGAACTTGTCCCTTATGCAGGTATCAGCTGAGAGTGGAACTGAATTCCCTGAACCTGTGCAGAGGAAGGCATCTTTCTCTCACATATGAGCTAGAAGGCACTTTAGACTGTCATCATAAAGTTAAGGTCTTACAGTCTCAACTGGGCCCTGTGCTTGTCAGTATTTTGTTGTTGTTGTTTTCTTTTGTTTTGTCCTCAGCTTCCCATCCTGCCCTGAACAGGTCTTCCAAAAGTTAACACTCTCCATAAACCCTGTTCTCACCACTCCTCTTGTTGTACTCAATAGATGACCTAGATTCACTTTCTCCAAGGAAAACTGAGATTAACAGGAAAATCTATTGTTTTCTACATCTATTCTTATTCTTTCTCCTTCCTTCTAAGGGAAAATGTTGACTTTTCAATTGTTTAAAAGGTAAATTTTCCCTGTGTACTCTGAATCACAGCAGCTCTTGCCTTCTTTGGAATCTTATTTCATCAGTTATGCCCCTTGTGCTACGTAGCCATCCTTTTTCCTTTTTATTAGCTGTCTCATTTGTCTCATAAATATAAAGCAGAATGCTTCCAAACTTTAAAAACATAGTAATAAATATTATGCGGTAGATTATAAAAATGCCCCAGATTCTCTACTCTTTTCATAAAAAAGGCAAAGTCCTCCTTTCCCACCCGCCTCCATCTCAACTGGCCTTAAGACTTGTTTTGGCCAGTGGGACATTAGCAAATGTGACACAAGAAGCAATGGCTTGAAAGACCCAAATGCCTTGGAGCTTACTGGCTTGCTGAGGACAGAACATCACCATGACGTGAATGCGCCCAGGCTGGTCTACCGGAGGATACAAAACCACATCTCAGCTAACCATCTACCAGCTGACGGAGCAGCCAATTGCAGACAAGTGAACCACAGCAAAGATTAGCTGACCCCATCACAGATACGCAGAACCACCCACCTGAACACAGCCAAACTTCTGACCTGTAGATATTTGAGCCAAATAAATGTTAGCTGTTTGAAAACACTACATTTTGCTTGGTTTGTTATGCAGCAAATGCTAACTGATAAAAACATGTGCACACACGTGCACCAAGAGTTTTGTGGATCCTGTGGATCCCTTCATTTCAGACCCATGTTGTTTTCTTCTGACACCTGTACCATACAATCACTGTATTGATTTCCTTACTTCACCCAACACACCTTAAAGAGACTTCCTAACGAGCTCCACCCTTTTATTATCCCCGCCTCTTTTCAAAGGAGCAGAATCCATGACTTGCTTCTAATAGAATGTGGCAAAGGTGAAGGCATTTTTCAGATGTAATTAAAGTCCCTGGTCAGCTGGCTTTAAGTTAACCAACAGATTATCCTGTGTAAGCATGACCTCATTAAGTGAGCTCTTTAATTTTTTGTTTATTAATTTATTTTGAGAGAGACAGAGGCAGGGTAAGTGGGAGAGGGGCAGAAGCAGAGGGGGAGACAGAGAAGCCCAAGCAGGCTCCGCACTGTCAGCATGAAGTCCAATGGTGGGACTCGAACTCGGGAAACCATAAGATCACGACCTGTGTTGAAACCAAGAGTCAGACGCTTCACAGATGCGCCCCAAATGAGCTCTTTAAAAGAGGGTCAAAAGTTTAGAGATTACAGTGTCAGAGATTTGCTTTCTCACTGTCAGCTTTAAGAAGCAAGCTGCCATGAGTTCTGCAGCCTCTAGGAAAAGAATTCTGCCAATAACAAGAGGGAGTTGAGGAACAGATCCTTCCCTTGCAGGGCCTCCACATGAGAGGGCAGCCTGATCCCTTAACTTCAAACTCAGGAGGCCCTGAGCAAGGAACCGGTTCAGCTGTGCACAGACTTCTGACTACGGAAACCTTAAGACAATAAATAGGTATTTTATTAAAGCCAAGAAATTTACGGTCATCTGTTATGCAGCAATAGAAAACTAACACACTTCCCAGTGACCTCTAAAGAGTTTTTATCCCCTACTCTTCCACAGGAACTGTTATCACCAATGTCTACAGTGATTTTTTTTTTCTATGCCCAGGAGGCACTAGGGCAAAACAAATGCCTTATCGTTTCTGATTTCTCTATACAATCTGACCTCCTATCTCTCTCTCCTTTTTAAAGCTGTTTTATCTATGGCTTTTATTTCATCACTGTCTCCTACTTTATCTCCTGTATTCTGATGAGTCCTTTTCAGAGTCCTTGTCTTCTTCTACCCGCTTCTTATAAGTTGGCACTTCCCTGGTTGTTCGCACTATCTGAAATGTCCAGGCCCTAGGTATCTGCCAAGAAAACTTGTATTCATCATTCACATTGGGCTTCTACAGTGTGAACCTTCCTGATGGTGTGGGCTGATCTAGGCATCCTCCCCCTGAATCTCCCCTTGTTCCTAGAACGTGTTCTTTTTCATTGTCATTGTTTTCAGGTGCATCTTTTTCAAATCCCCTGAAGGCAGGTCCTGTCTTTTACAATTAATTCCCTTACTCTCCTGTACCTGGCATATTACCTTCATGCAGGAATGAAGAAACAAAGTGTCTAATGGATATAAGAACAGAATGACAGACTGCTAGGACCTAGAGTCTCATCACCTTTCTTTGAAGAAAGCCTCATCAGTGACTGTCCCTCCTTGTTCTTTTTTTATTATTTTTTTAATGTTTGTTTAATTTTGAGAGAGAATGAGAGAGAGACAGCGTGTGAGCAGGTGAGGGGTAGAGAGAGAGGGAGACACAGAATCCAAAGCAGGGTCCAGCCTCCAAGCTATCAGCACAGAACCCAATGGGGGTTCAAACTCATGAACTGTGAGATCATGACCTGAACCAAAGTCAGGAGCTTAACCGACTGAGCCACCCATGCTGCTCTGCTCTAGACTCTGATTAGTGAAGATGAGCAGAGGAAGGGGAGAACAGGGACTCTGACATCCGGTTCAGTCTTTATTTCGCCAACAAGGAAAAAAATTAAATTCTGACATCAACAAGTCAGGAGACACTCCTGTTAATAGGAGCCATCAACTTTCTGCCGGAATCGTCAAAGCAACTTGATTTTCCATTAATGTACTTTCTCTGCCCCTTAGGCTAATGGCACAATTGATCTCATCCAGAGGAAACAACCTGCTACCACTGGGGGATCTCAAGGGTTCTGCCAGCACAGAGCAGATTAAAGCCTGGGGGCATAAGGAAAGCTTCTATGTCTAATGCCCTAGCCAAATAATTTGTTGTAATCTCTTTGCCATGGATCCATAAAATCTAGGTACTTAATAAATATGCATGCCAGTGTCCTAATTTCCCACACTTTTATGTAAGAACAACCTTTATTTAACCCCAGCCAGTTTTTTGACCTCATTTTCCATGTCTTCTCCTTTGTTCTTAAGCCCAAGCTACAGTTGAACCAATATAAAACCTCTGCCTCCTTACAAGTTCCTTACCCTGAACCCCCAAACACGCTGCCATCTCAAATTCTTTATTTTTTATTTCTTTTGAGAGAGACAGAGAGAGAGTGCAAGTGAGAGAGGGGCAGAGAGAGAGGGGGACAGAGGATCAGAAGCAGGCTCTGTACTGACAGCAGAGAGCCTGACATGGGGCTTGAACTCATGAACCTGCCTGCTAGATCATGACCTGAGCAGAAGTCGAATACTTAACTGACTGCATCATCCAGGGGCCCCTCTCAAACTTCTTAAATATAGTAAATCACCTGTGGAGAACATACCATGAGCCAGGCACTGTTCTAGGCACATTACATACATTATTTCATTTAATCTTCACAAGGGAGGTTGATATCATTACCCTATTCTATGAATGAGGAAACTAAGGTTTAAGATTCCAAGTAACTGTCCAGAGGAGCATGGCCAGTATGATGCCTCTGTCGTTCCTGCCTTCCCATACCATCTCTCCAGTACATGGTCTCCTTTCCTTACCATCTATCCCTATCTTAGCTGCATTTCTGTCCCTATCACCCCCCTCATACTGCTCTCCTTAAGGTCACCAAATGACCTTCTGATTCCCAGATTTAATAGGCTTTGAGGATCCTATGTTATCTGACCTTGTTTTGTATTTTATTTTTCCTCATGCATTATTTATAATATTTTATTTTTTTAATTGATTTGATGTTGTTTATAGGCTATTCTTTTTGTTCAACATCCCTCCAGCTTTCATTGCATGAAACCCCCTTCTGCAACTTCCTTTGTCCCCTCAGTCCCTGTCATTGGCTTCTAGTCTTTCATAGACCCTTCACATTTTGCTATTTCCTGGTTTGTATCTTGTTTGTTTTAGAGAGAGAGAAAGCACAAGTGTGAAAAAGGGGCAGAGAGAAAGAGAGAGAGAGAGAGAGAGAGAGAGAGAGAGAGAGAGAGAAAGAGAGAGAGAATATGAAGCAGGCTCCAGGCTCAGAGCAAAGCCCAATGCAGGCCTCAATCCCACAATCCCAGGATCATGACCTGAGCTGAAATCAAGAGTCGGGAGCTCAACTGACTGAAGACCCAGGCGCCCCTTTTCTGGTTTGTATCTTATGTCTTTTTGTTCTACATTCTTTCCATGAGTAAATACCTCCACCCTCATCAATTTATATAGCAAAATCTCCAGTCCCGCATTCCTCTTCTGTTTTCCAGATTAATACTTCCAGCTCCTTCCTAGGGAATCATGCTGTGCCACCAAGGTATCACAAACTCTGCATCAGATGTCTTATCTCTTGCTATCCCTTCCCAAGACCTATTACTTTTCCCTTAACTAATGATATCAACATTCATCCAATTTTCCTGGTTATAAATTTCATTCATCCTTGATTTTTCCCATATATGTCAATGAAAACTGCTTACCCTGTAAGTTCTTTTTTTAATTCCCGCTGTTTGCCTCAGCTACAGGCTTTATCATATGTCTTTCAGCCAAACCACTCTGTTTGTTATGTGTATATTCACTTCTCTGTTAACTCTTAATACTATCCCTAGGTAAGACGATTCTTAGACTTTTATATCATCATTTAAGATGTCAACACTCAAAAATATTACTCTTTCTTTCTGAATTTTATTTGAGAGGATTTTAATTCAATTGCTTATTTTATACAGCATTTTTACTTTTGACCTACACTTTAAAGTTTTTAATTGTCTAGTGATTTTTTTAACATAATGTGCTTTTATATAAACATGCCACTTCCGTGAAAGTATTTGGGATATAAATATATTCAACCCAATATTTATATTGACTATATTCATGATAATATAATAATCACTATAGGGAACAACATGTTTAATAAAAATGGATTTAACATGGACTTTTACCTCTAAAGACTTTACAATCTGCTAGGGGAGATAAGGTATGCACCTAAATAGTTATAATACATGCTGAAATAGGATAATTGTTATAAAAGATGTACCAAAAGAAAAAAAGACAAAAAGAAATAGCTATCAAAATCATATTGAGGGAGAGTTTATTCTGACTCAGAGAACCAAAGCTGGCTTCATTAAGGGGTCAATATCTGTGCAAGGACTCCAAAGCTGTGAATACTTAAAAATGTATTCCTTTTACACACCTTACTGAACCTCACCTATGTGAAAGACACTGTAGTAAGTGCTGGAAACACAGAAATAAATGAGATAGAGCTTGACTTAAGTTGTTCTCTGCCTACTGAGGAAGAAAAAATGATGTGTCATTACAACACAGTGAAAAGGAGTTATAATAGAGATTTTCTAAAAAGGCTAAAAATATATATGGAAAGTGGAAGAGGTGCTCCTTCTGCTGAGCTTAGTGTTAAGTAGCCCAGGCCAAAATGGAGATGGGTCAGGGGAAGAAATAAGCTTTACAAAGAGGAATCAGGGGCTCAGGGATGGAAAGCTATGAAGTGTGTACTTTTGTGATAGTTCAGAAGAACTGAGGAAGAGAAGTACAAGATATGAACAGAAAATGACATCTAAGCTAGTTTATTGAAAAGTTAAAAGCCAAACCAGGAACTGAAGGCATTTTTTAGGATAGCTTAATAAATTGTTGCTAATAGTGCTAATTTGTAGACAGTTCTATACATGGATTCGTTTTTACCAGTTAATTCACTTAAATGACTACTTTTCTGATTGAAAAATTGACGTTGTTGGCATGAAGTAATCCAATCAGGATATTCTTTAGAGTTGTTGTTCCTACTACTGACTACATTAAAATTCTGAATGCCTTCTTTGGTGCCTGGATCATTGTAAATGATGTAAACATTTGTGGGTAACAGTTACCTTATTTCATCTTATTTTTATTTTATGATGTTCTATTCATCACTCAAATGGATTATTATAGGAAATGGAAACAGGAACAATGGTTATTCCCAAACTTTTCAAGGTCTACTATTCCTCCATTAGTGGTAACCATAATTTTCAGCCACTACTAGTGAATTAGGTTGAATTTGCCTTTTCATTAGGAGCTTTGATAACATGAACTATAACCTACTGCAAAATAATATATTTTGGAAAAAAGATCCCAAGATATGTATCCAGTCTCTAGTTTGACTTATATATATTTGATCACATAAAAACAAGTTAAATGACCAACTCAGGGGGAAAAAACCTAACAACTGGGGGAAGGAGTGAATCAAAAATCCAAAAATTGCTTCATTAAGAATATTTTCTTTGTTTTCTTCTATTTTTTATCATCATGCCTTTATGTTCTTCTTCACAGGGGCCAGATAAAATTACCCTCCCCTGACTATGAGAGCCCCCATGTCTACAACTTGGTGATTCCATCATCTTTCCTGAGGCAAGAAAGAAATGTTTAAGCCTAACACTGCTTACTGAGAATATGTTTAGTTATATAATTAGAACATTTCCAATCATTGAGAATAAATTTTGAGAGGAAATAAATGTTTTAGTCCAGTAGACCAAGATGGGGATACCCTAGTGAGAGTCTTCTACCATGAAAGAGTAGCCTAAGGATACTGGATACTTAAAAGTGACATAAATTAAGCATCAGGAAGTCAGTGAAAGCTGCAGAAATGAAGATAGGGTGACACCCAAATAAGATGCCTACTCTACAATTATGCATAGGTCCTATCAGCCCCAAAGGGCCAACTCACCAATAAAAATGTTCTCCCAACTACTTTGAGATGCTTGCAAGTGCCTTGTCTAACAGATCCTAAATAGGACATCATGATACTGACTCCTGCTTTACAAAAGAGAACTTTGCATCCACTATCCACTCCCAAAGCCAGCCTTTGCATTCCTGACATTCTACCTAGGCCTTATCAAAACCATTTTATAATTTCATTATAACAATTAGCCAGCCAATGGCAAATCCTTCATATTTTTCCCTTCAAAATCCCTCTCTATCCACCTCCTTTCTTTCCTGCCCATCACAGAAATGGATCTTAAATAGGTTCTCCATCTTAAAGGAACTCTTCAATTTTGCTGCTAAGTCTTGGGGTGGAATCTTCTCCCCATTTCGCTGAGGCAAGCCCTGCACTGGTGGGTTCCAGGACTACAACAGATTCTCTCCATAAGACACACAAGTGAGATTTCTTTTTTCTTACACACTCTTGCTTCCTAGCCTGTCCTTTTACTACTCTTTCAGCAGTTTAAAAGTAATGTGTCTACATCTGATATTCAATTGATGTCTTCCCACAGGATCTTTCTCCTATCTGAAGTATGCTTTTGGATGCAGCCAGCTAACCCAGCACTGTCTCCTAAGAAAGTCCCAATATCAACCTCTTCCAAGAATTATTCAAAAGTAAGAGATAACATTCCCCCAGATCCACTCCAGCTGAATATTTTACATTTTCTCTTCAGCCAACTTGCAGTACAATTATATAATCTTTTTTGTCTTATGAATTAATTATCTATATTTACTCTGATGATTTATGATCTTGGGATTTTGGTTTTTTAGTATCTTTTCTCTTTGAGAGTTTTATTTGCTTCAAACAGGAAGGCCTTTGCAGACAGCCTAGGATAAAGAGTATGTCAACATTTTCTTTTATTCTATGACAAGAAGAAAAACCTACCTGCCCATGCTTTTGCGGAGGGGCAATCCCATGAGACATTTCAGGATGTGATGGGGCCTGGAGGTCTGTCCCCCGTGTCTTGGGACGTACCACATCAGAGGCCAGAGTGGAGGAAATTGCTAGAGACTTGGGCCGAGAAGCTGTGGTGCCCATCCCTCCAGGGGGGCCTTGTTCACCTTTTCCACTGGTAGATTCATCTTCCCCTTCCGAGTCCACAACAAAGACATATTCAGCTTTAAAGAGGTCACTTTGCTGCATTCCTTGAAGTTCGTTTGCTTTGAGTCCCCTTCCTTGTGAAATATTTTCACTGACCTCTGAAGGATAAATCAATGTTCCTTGGTCTCTCTCCCGTTGGCTCCCAGCATTCAAGGTCAAGTACTCATTGGAATCAGACTGTAATTAATGTAGAGACATAAAAGCATTGACATTGGTTTGACACTGGCTTCTGTTTTGCCTGTACTCTTAAAAGTTTAACCTGCTTATGATTTCCAAAGACTAGAATTTTTAGGAATATATTTAAAAATCAGGTTGACTTAGGAAAGACTGGATTGAAATTAATGGCTTACTTTTTTTCAAAAAAAATTTTAATGTTTATTTTTATTTTTGAGAGAGAGAGACAGAGACAGAGCACAAACTCAGAAGGGGCCAAGAGGTAGACACAGAATCTGAAGGAGATTCCAGGCTCTGAGTTGTCAGCACAGAGCCCAGTGCAGGGCTTGAGCCACAAACCATGAGATCATGACCCAAGCTGAAGTCGGACACTTAATCAACTGAGCCACCCAGGCACCCCTGAAGTTAATGGCTCACTTTTACTAGCCTGGTTGTCTGCCCTAGTCCAAGCCCAAACAACTTCAAGCTCAGAATCAATATCAAGTAAACCTGCTTTAAAATAAATCATGGTATAATTTCTTAAAAAGAAATAGAGATAGCAATGTTTCCCATGAAGGCATTCATGAAACAAATGGGCGTTGGTCAAGTGTTTAGTTAATGGTCAGGCAAAACCTGTATAAGTCAGAGAGAAAAGAAACCTCACTGAAAGTTCCTAAAATAGTACAAATGTCTCTGAAAGTCTGAGAGGAAAAATAAAACTAGAACAAAATGTGTAGGTATTCAAACAAAACAATCTAAACTAATTGGGAGGAACTCAAGAATCAGACACCAGGAAAAAAAGTATTTTTAGTACAAAGTATTTTTCACCACTATTTTCTTTTGTAATTCTAATCTTTTCCCATCCAATTTTTTATGAGTACAGAGAGGGTTTACAAGACCAAAGTACGATAGCTTTATCAAACTATCAAGCATCTTTTTCTAAAATGATAACTGTACTGTACATTAAGATTGTATTTAAAAGACCCAACGTTTATTTTCTTGGCTTTGATAACCATGCTGTGGTTACTATCCTTTTCTCTGCAACATTTCTTTAGGTCTAAAATTACTGCAGAATAAAAAATAATAAAGAAGACACTAAATAAACTAAAATAAATGAAATTTCAACTGTGGTAGTAAACTTAACATGTGCTATTATATACATATATATCATATGTGTAAAAATAGAAGTCAAACTACTGATTATATATAACTAAAAAGGTGATTTTATATACCCACTGTACATTTCTTAGCTGATGATGATTTAGTCAAGATAAACGTAAATTGCTTCTGATTAGGGTTTCTCTGACAATGGTCATTTCACATATTAAATTATAATGCTATACAATAATAAAAACCCAAATTAGAAAGAAGTTTAAATTAAATATAAAAGGATTCAGGAGCGCCTGGGCGGCTCAGACAGTTAAGCATCTGACTCTTGATTGTCAGCTCAGGTCATGATCTCAAGGTTTGTGGGATCGAGCCCCAAGGTGGGCTCCATGCTAACAGTGCAGAGCCTGCTTGAGATTCTCTCTCCCTCTCTCTCTGCTCCTCCCCTGCTCGTTCTCTCTCTTTATCACAATAAATAAACTTTTAAGAAAATTAAGGATTCAGAGACAGATTGCTTATTATAAAAAGTAACAATAACTAAAAAGATGGCAAAAATTGAACTAGTCTTCGAAAACCTTATTAGTGATCTAAAATAATTCCCTTCCCCATAGTCCATCATTCTCTATTCCTTTAGTTTGATGTACTTTTGTACAGCTTTATCATTATCTGAGATTTCATTATATTCTTTTCACTTTGTTTATTGTATGCCTTCCCAATAATGAGTTACAGGAGTTGACTTTATTAATTCAGAATCCACTGCACCAAACACATAATGCATTCAGTAAACAGTGGTTGAATATATAAATTATCAAGGGGTTATTTAGCCTGCCCTATTATAATATTGAACTATTTAAAAAATAGGAAGAAAAATCTTGAATATTCTAAAGATATAGTTGTGTGCATTTCAGTGCAATCAGCAAATAAATATCAATGTCTCAGGAAGCTCTGGAAGTTTGCAACCAAGATTAATATATATGTCCACAGTCATCTCATATGCTCATAGCACCTATAACAAAGGATACCATAATTATGTGTGTGTGTGTGTATACATATTTGAGAACTCTTAGAGAGAAATTTCCTGGACATTCCAACTGTTGTGTGTAGGATCTCTCTGAAATAATGTGGCCTTAATAGTCTTTGAAATAAGGCAGTAGCATTGAAAAATCTCAGGATCACAGATATATTATAGCTTTCCAGATAAGATGTTTTCATACACCCAAGGTGAATCAGATTATTTTGCCCCTTTTTAGTGAATCAAGAACACCACGAAATCCCCCAGTCACATTTTATTCATAATAAGACAGTATTAAAATACATTTTTTTAAGTAGGTTCCACACCCATCATGGAGCCCAACACAGGGCTTGAAATCAGGACCCTGAGATCAAGACCTGAGGTGAGATCAAGAGTTGAACACTTAACCAACTGAGCCACCCAGGCACCCCTTAAATATATTTTTTAAAGAGAAAGGGTTTTTTAGCCAAACTGTCATTGCGCTAACACAAGTCATTATCAGGGTTTTTTGTCTGTTTTAATTTTATTTCCAGTTTTGGTCTCATTTTGGATAAGCATAATCAGTGTATAAATACAATTTTATAACCTATGTTGTTGCTTACTATTATAAAGTTAATACTTTCCATGGAATTATATAATCACTATAATTATAACCTTGTAAAAGTAATTTATTACAATATTCTTAATTTTATTTTTCTGATTATTAGCTATTAGACTATTTTTATTTTTCCCTAATTGTTTTCCTAAATGACATTTTTCTGCCTTTGTACTATTTCCTTAAAATATATTTCTTTTTTTTTATGTTTATTTATTTAATTTTTGAGAGAGAGAGAGAGAGGAAGAGAGAGAATCCCAACCAGGCTTTGCACTGTCAGCTCAGAACCCAATGAAGGGATCAAGCTCATGAACTGTGAGATCATGACCTGAGCCGAAACCAAGAGCCAGATGCTCAACCAATTGAGCCACCCAGGCTAACTACAGGTCAGGCTAACTACCAGCTAACTAGCCAGGCCACCGGCTAACTACGTTTCTAAGAGTTATTGAAAATTATGACAGTTTTGTTTTTTTTTTTTAATTTTTTTTTCAATGTTTATTTATTTTTGGGACAGAGAGAGACAGAGCATGAACGGGGGAGGGGCAGAGAGAGAGGGAGACACAGAATCGGAAACAGGCTCCAGGCTCTGAGCCATCAGCCCAGAGCCCGACGCGGGGCTCGAACTCACAGACCGCGAGATTGTGACCTGGCTGAAGTCGGACACTTAACCGACTGCGCCACCCAGGCGCCCCAAATTATGACAGTTTTAAAACTATGGATAAGGGCTTTCCACCAAAATTGCATAAATTCATAGAGCTAGCTGCAAAGCATGAGCATGCCAATACCTTCACAACTGTCCCAGTACTGTATATGACACTTTTTAAATTTTGCTAATTTATTGCATGTAAAAAATAATGTCTCACCGTTTTATTTTGTATTTTCTATCAAGATCAATTCAAACTTCCCAGGAAATTTTGTTTTTATTATTTTAAGACATATTTGGGAGAAGGGAAAATGCCATGAGGCAGAATGTGTCATGTGAATAGCAAAGAACAGGGTGTCAACTCATGAGTTGAGAATAGTGTATTAGAGAGAAGCAGGGGTATGATAATGTTTCAGTTTCTATTACACACTTATATTTTTAGTCAACCTTACATTTCACAGACATCTCACTTTATGCAAAGGAAATAAACATTCATACAAATTTCCAAGTCATTATTATGGACAATTGAATGTTTAATATAAAGTTGCTTAATATAAAAAAAAAAGAATAAAAGTAATCCTACCCTATTTACAGCTTCTGGATTCTTATCACTTGGTTCCTCAGGAATTTTAACAAGGAATTTAGAGGTGTCAGCCAACTTAGAGTGGGTTGGTAGTCTTCTGACAGTGGGGACAAATGTGAAGATCAGAGGTTTGGCTTCAGAATCACCAGAAGAGACCTATGAGACATGTAATAAATTAGACCTTCAGTCTTGCCAAAGGTTTATCTTGACTTTATTTTCTATACCCCATGATATTTATCTCAGTTATTTTGATAAATTGCCTATTATCCTGTGGTCATGTGTATGGTTGCAAAAAAAAAAAAACAGCTAAAAAACAGTCACAGTGGATCAGATTCCCCCCCCCTTTTTTTATGATTCCATTTATCAGAGAAAGCAGTACAACCCCAGAAAGATCCTGTTGTAGGGGGATGGCAACAAAACAGTAGATTGGCTAGGTGGTCTTTGGAATATTATAGGGCACTTCTACCTCCGTAGGATCATCACAAACACAGCATCTAGTCTGTTTCAAAATTGACTTTTATTCATTTAACCCTGGGTTAGCAGTTTCAATTTGACTCATAATCACAACCATGCAAGAAACTTCCAACATGTATCACTAATGAGAATACTAAAAACTGGATTTAAAATTGAAAGAATGCTTTTTTAGCGATTAGAACACCAATGTCTCTCCTTGAGGACACACTTTCTCTTTCATTCATGCTTTAATAATTCAAGAATGATTGTGTTTATTTTTTTAATTTATTTAAATTTTAGTTAACATACAGTACTATATTGGTTTTAGAAGTAGTTTTCAGGGATTCATCATTTACAGACAACACCCAGTGCTCATCACAAATGCCCTCCTTAGTACCCAACACCCATCTAGCCCATCTCCCCACCACTTCCCCTCCATCAACCCTCAGTTGTTTCTTAATATACACATATGAGTGAAATTATATGGTATTTGTCTTTCTCTGATTGACTTATTTTGCTTAGCATAATACATTCTAGCTCTATCCATGTCATTGCAAATGGCAAGATTTCATTCTTTTAGATGGCTGAGTAATATTCCCGTGTGTGTGTGTGTGTGTGTGTGTGTGTGTGTGTGACATTTTCTTTATCAATTCATCAGTCAATGGACATTTGGGCTTTCTCCATAATTTGGCTATTGTTGATAATGCTGCTGTAACATTAGGGTGCATGTATCCTTTCAAAACTGTATTTTTGTATCCTTTGGGTAAATATCTAATAGTGCAATTGCTGGATTGTAGGGTAGTTCTGTCTTTAGTTTTCTGAGGAACCTCTATATTGTTCCCCAGAGTGGCTGCACCAGAATGATTGTGTTTACTATTTTTTGTGTGGCAGGAACTCAAGGAGCTAGGGATGCCATAATGAATAGGAAATAGTCAGTAGACCACACACAAGAAGAAAAAAGGGGATGCACAAACCACTAAGGGAAAAGTGTTGAGCAGTGCCTGCCTACCCAATCTAGGAAGCTCTGTAAAAGGCAACACCTGAAATTTGGTCCCAGGGAAGAGGAAGATAAGGATATCCCAGGCTAAGAAAACCAGATGATTGAAATCATGGAAGGGCAGCAGCAGTGGGGGGTACATATCAAACTTGGATTCTGTCTGATTGACAACAGAGAACAATTACAGCACCGTAGATTGGGAAATGAAGTAGTCACATTAGAATTTTAGATAGATAACTCTGGGTTTTTGTTCCACATTTTATTTATTTTTGAGAGAGCGCAAGCAGTGGAGGGGCAGAGGATCTGAAGGGGACTCTGTGCTGACAGCAGAGAGCCCAATGGGGGGCTTGAACTCATAAACTGCAAGATCATGACCCAAGCCGAAGTCAGACGCACAGCCACCTAGGTGCCCCCGGTAACTCTGGTTTTAAAAGACATGTGACTAGTGACAAGCACAGAAAACCAAGAGCAATAGATTGAGGACTAAATGAAAGGGAAAAAGAGAAGATGCAGCTGTAAATTTCTCTTTCTAGAAATCTGGATAAAGGGTAAAGAGGGAGGTTGAGAGGAGTTAGTGAGGGAAGGAGAGTCAAAGAGGTGCCTCTGCTGGCATGTAATAGGGTGGACCTGAACATGTCTGTAGACTTGGGAAAGGAGCCAGAAGAGAAGGAAAGCAAAACAAGGTCCTGGAGGAAGCAGGCAAAATATGTTAAGAGAACGGGAGAAGGAACATGGCCTCCTTTGAGTCCAGAGAAAATGAATGAAGATACAGAAAATCTCACGAATGTGGTGCAGTGGTGGAAGCAGAAAGGTGGCATAATCAACACTGATGGTAAAATCAACCCCATCTAATCAGAGTAACACTGCCCCTCGGCTACCTCCATGCCTCTGTCACAAGAAATATGATACACCCCGGCAGGACCCTCACTTTCCTCTCCCTTTAAACTGTGCCCACTTTCTGTGCCTTGGACCTCTCAGGCTTCATTGTGGCCTTCCCTTTAACCCCATCCATGTCAGCCCCTATGAGGAACCCAGGCTGGAGTCATCCCGCAATTCCTGTGTGCTATGCACACCCCCTCATTCTTTTCCCATCTGTGCCCCATCCCAATTCATGAAGTATTTCTACCATACACATTCTGAAATTCGGTCAGCCATCATACAATCTCCCATGTCCTTAAGCTCTTCTCCATCCTCACTCTAATCAAACCACTGCTTCCTCTGAAGGGCTCTGTCTCTAAGAAGCTTGTTCAATGGTTGCTATTTTCCCTCACACTGGACCTGGAAGTACAAGAGTGTCCTCCTCACTCCCCTTTACTACTTCCAGACCATTCTTCTTTCCTCCTACCTAGAAACTTCCAGATGTGAATCTCATGTCAAGAGTCTATACCACTCATGACCTCTCATCTTCACTGTCATCTGCCCACACCCAAATTAAGCAAGCTCTTCTTTCTTTGAAGATTTAGTTCGTGGCTCAATTCCACTCCCTTTAACACTCTGCTTTGCTTAATACCCGGTATCACAGCCCATGGGTAATTTTCCTCATATTGTGTTGACCTGGCCTCTGCTCCTTCTTGCCCCTCAATCCCTAGCCTCAACCAATAGCCACCAGCCCTCTGTAATGTCACATTTTCCATTCTCTGATCTCCACTTCTTTTCTTTCCACACCTCCCTCTCATACTCCAGCTGTAACATTTCTCAGACCCCACCAGAAGGAAAATCTACTGATCCCTCCAACATTATGTTTTCCCATACTTCTTTTTTATTTTAGCCAGCCTCAGTGACTGTGTTTACCCCATGCATACTCCTCAAGTGCCCTGCCCTCTCTCACATCATCCCTCCCATTTGGACAAATCACAGTCCTCACTAAATCTAACCTGCTACCTAATCTACCCCTTCACCACAAAGGTATGTAATTGGAAGAAATCACACAACTGTGCTTACCAGTTTCACTTCAAATTTATGACTCTGAGCCTCAAGCAGGCCCTTCAATGTTGCTCTATAAACATATTATAGTTCTATAGTCCATTCACTCTCCCACTTGCCTAGAAAACTCACATCCTCTCCTTTTTTCACACCCTCAATATCTTCTTCCATGGTCTTACTCTGACCCGATGACTTGGTTTCTTATTTCACTGAGATAACTAGAGCAGTCAAACAAGAATTTCCAAGGTCCCCATCACTACATCTACTCACCCACCCACATCCTTGTCTTTCGAGTGGCCTTCAGTCCTGCCAGTATGATCCCACTAAAATCAACCCTCACTTGAGTATTATGCCTTCTACTTACTTTCAATTTTTCAACAAGGTCTTATTAAATGTCTACTAAATGCTAAGACATCACTCTAGGTGTTGGCGATGTAATGGTGAGCACACTAATAGAGTTTACATTCTGTGGAGAAAGAAGTAAACAAAATAAATATGTAAAATATATATTACTTTCAATAGGCAGAAGCTATGAAGACTGGCTATAAGGCTATGGCAGTAACCCATGGGAGAGAAAATGGTAGGTTGAACTTGGGTTGTTGCAGTAATCACAATAAGAAATGTTAAGAGTCTGACTATATTTTAGTTTTTTTTAATTTTTTGTAATGTTTTATTTATTTTTGAGAGAGAGAGCGTGAGTGGGGCAGGCACAGAGAGAGAGAGTGACAGAAGATCTGAAGTGGGATCCGTGCTATCAGCAACAAGTCCACGTGGGGCTCAAACTCAGGAACTGTGAGATCATGACCTAAGCCAAAGTCAGACATTCAACTGACTGAGCCTCCCAGGTACCTTGGTTCTGGCTAGATTTCAAAGAAAAACTTAGAATTATCTTAAAAATTAGATGTGAGATATAAAAGATAGATAAGAATCAAGACATGTACAAAATTTTTGACGTGAATAATCACAAGAAATGAAATTTTATTCACTAAAATGGGGAAAACAACAGGTGAAGCTAGTCTGAGAATAAAGATCAAATGTAATATGCCAAATACAGATCCAAGTGGAATTGTAGGTATGGAAGTCAAGTTTAGAGGAAAGTCTGTGCTAAAGATAAAATTATTAGGATTGTTAACTTGTACATGGTATTTAAAACCACAATACCAGAAGAGATCACCAAGGTAGTAAGCACAAATATGAAAAGAAGAGGTCCAAGGTTGAAGCCTTCAGAGTTGGAACACTAAGTTATCAAGCAGCTAAGGAAGAACTAGAAAAATTGACATGGGATTTTAAGGAAAACAGAAAAGACTAGAACGTCATTGACAGCAATAGGAAAGATGCCTGACTATAAACAAAAGGAGAGACAGAATATGCCAAGGACCCGTAGTAGTGAAGCAATTTGCTTGGACATTTGATATCTTCTCCAGGGATGTGTCAAACTACCCCTCACAGGAACAGAAAAAAACAATGGTAGCACTTACAGAGCTGGTGTTCAGAAGCAGTTTTGGCAAAAGGATGTTGTGAGCATGAGGAAATTGAGGGCTCTAGTGAGAGTAGAGCAAGCGAACACCATGGAGTGAAGTTTGGAGAGGTACAGAAGAGGAACCCTCAGATTCAGGGGACCAGTGGTCTCTGACGCTCAGAGACCAGATTTGATAACATGGTGAGTGTTGGGGAGAATGACTTGGGGTTAGAGTACGGTATGTGAGAGTTTAAGATTTAGATGTATGGTAATTCTGGACGATTATGTGGTCTAAGGCTTTGACCTTGAGACTGAGTATCTCAGAAGGAAAAAAAAAAACAGAAAAGGCACTGAGATTGGGAAGCTCAAGTAACTGTGAGACAAGAAGGTTGACAAAGTCATTCTGGTGAAAATGAAAGCCACCATGGATGACAAGACTGGACTGGACAGAGAGACTGAGAGCATGATGGCACTCAGTGAGCCTGGGGTCAGGAGGTACCTGGATCAGGCTATCTGACACACTAGATTATTAATAGGTATTTTCTTTGTGAGTATGTAATCAAATAAAGAGAAGTGGATATCCTTACAGGAGATTTCACCCACATTATATGTCTAATGAACTAACTGTAGGCCAGTTTATTATAGGGTACAGCTTTCTGATAACTAAAAATACTAAAACAGCCATGCCTTCTAGAAACAATTCCTTAGGGAATATAAAACACACAGACAAACCTTTCTGAACCATCTCTCACTCTTTAACCTTCTTTTATGCCTTTAAAGATAGTTGTCATTATTCCTTCATTGCAGTCATGTCAAAATTGCCAGGTTGCAACTAATCATCCGAAAATAATAAATCAACGCTCTCCTCTGTAGTGAGGAACATTAGATCCCTTGTGAGATTTGGGAAGCCCATTAGTCTTATCAGCAACAACAATATGACACACTTACTAGATAGATTATTTTCTAGGAAGGCTTCTTTACATGACTAATCTCATAAATATCAAGATAGATAGCGGTTTTAGCAACAAAATCATTAGAGGTAGTTCAGATAATTCATCGCAGAATTTCATGTGGGTAGGAAATAAAGACAGTGCTTTAGGAGTCAAAAAAGAAGTGAAACTATGAACTTATCCCCAGGTTCTATAGGCCCATCATCTCCCCACATGATGACTACAAGTCTGTCTTATGTTCTATCCCTATGAAATTTAAATACCAACGTATGAAAGGGTTCAGTATTAAGTGCCCCATGAGTATGAATACATACAACCATTACTAACAGTAAGTGATGTTGCCTTCTAAAACACACAATGACGAAAATTCATTTCTCCAGCCTTGTACAATTTGTACAATGCAATCCCACTTAAATCTCCAAAATACAAATAGATCTCTACTGTTGATACCCCATAAATTATAGACTTTTCAAAGGGTGATAGCTATAATTTTAGTGAATAAAATGGAAACAAAGTATGAGTGAACACTAACGTTTCAGTGTATAAGGTGTGCTTTTAATACAATGCCCTCAAATGAATTTCTAAGCATAACCACACATTGACAATGAAAGCAACAGCAAAATAAAATTATTCCTTTCTATTTTATTGTCATATTTTCCTACAGACACAGCCATATCCTACATAAAATGTCTTTCCCGGTATAGGAGAACAACTTTTTTTTTTTAATTTTAGTTGAACCAATACATGATGTTATTCAAGAATAACATAAAAGGGAAAATCTAATAGGGCTTAAGATGTATTCATCTTCCAAGGTTACTGTTGGAGAAAAAGATCAGGGATAAATTCCCATCTGCACACATATCCTCAGAAGCACAACCACAAAAAGGGCAATGGTTCAGTATCTGCTTTTAAGCTGGGAGTACAGTGTTAGCATGGGGCTCTTTTCATCGCTATTACCTAGCATCCTCTTATCTAACCGATGATGTACAATTTTTTTTTTTTTTGTACAGAATCTAGGTTGGAAAAGGATGTGAAATTATACTATGTAACATTTAGATGTAGAGCCACGTGTTAGTTGATAGACTGCTGAATCCCCGGTTCAGAAAAGAAGAAAAAAATGTTTTTTTTCTGTTTCCTGCACACGGTGGCCAAGTTCCAGGGGAGCCCAGAAATGAATCGCTATGGTGATGAAAAATCATTTTCCACACAAAGCAGAAACAGATGCACGTTAATACCACTGCACTTGTTAAATGCCAGTTAACACTTTCAGTTGCCAATGCCATTTAAAAACGCATCTTAGTTCTTGTTCTTGGGAAACTACTTTAATAATAGAATTAGACCCAGACGGATTAAACTCTCGCCCTAAAAATGGTTTCAAGCACTCGACATCTCTTGAGACTGTCCCCTTCTCCCCGGACAGGCGAATAGGAACTTAGGAAATTGTGTTTTCCCACACCATGCAGGTTAAGTGCTCCGTTGCTCAGTTTCAGGCTGCAATGCCTTCCTGTCTACTATTTCCCTAAAAGTTCTCTTCCTTCCCATGTCAACACCCACACTCACAGATGTCCACCAGCCTCCTGTTGAGCAGAGGCATCCCTGGGTGTCAGCTTCAACACTATCCCGAGGGCAGTCCTGAGCATTTTTTTGGTTGGCCAGTGAGCAGTTCGCTTTTATCTGCTGGCCCCTTCCACGAACTGTAGATAACATTTCATTTTGACATACAGTCAAATTTATCTATACCCAGGCAACTCTCCCTCAAGCCCTCTTGCAGCAAACAACGAAGTGCACAGCCTTTAAAAGTTCCTGAAAACATTAAGGAAAGACTTCCTTTTACCTGGGGTGTGGTCTGAATGCTCCCTGCTAAGACGCACGAGTTCATTTGGAAGTAATGGTTCTCGCAGTCCCTCGGAAGCCCCTGTTCTGGAAGCATTGATTCATCACACAAGGGAGTGAGCAAACCGATGACTGAGGTGTGGGAAGGGAGCCTCTCACTAAAACAACACACACTCACACAGGGAAAAAAAAAATTCTAAAAAGAGGTAAAGTGGAATCCTCCCTGAATTGAAGAATCCTGTCAGCTCCCAAGAGTAGATTTATGTTTAGACAATTTTTAGATTTGGCACTTCATGAGAGGTCATACCGACTGCTGAAATGGAGCCAGTAGAAATTAAAAAAAAAAAAAAAATGCCACCTATATGTGTTTGCCCTCTTTTCTTGTCACGCAAGTATTCCAATTACATATTCTGCAAAAAGAAGAGAGAAGCCAGAATGTGCCGCGACGAGAAGCTGGTTGAAGGGCCCAAGCATCTGCCAATCTCGGGAACCAGGTGGTCACATGCACTGAGAACATTCAGAGACACAAATACATGCAAACACTGTGTCTAAATAAAGAACGACACAACACACAGTGATCATTTCAAAAAAATCAATAATATGATCGGCTGTGGGCATGTAAATGCAAGCAGCGGGAGCATCTGTAGTGACTGAAGTTCTGCTATTAATCAAATTAGCTCTAGAATAAAGCTTGGAATCAAATATGTGTGGGGAAAAATTCCATTCCAAGGTTCCTGGAAGATGCTGAGTGTCCTGACTGCAGACAAAACTTCACACACGAAACTGATTGGAGTCTTCAGATTTCAGTAGTTCTATATTTTTTATGTATTGATTTTTCTCCAAATCTGTTTGGACTTGGCAATGAAAGCACAAACTTACGTTTGTGCTTTGGCAATGAAAGGTGGTGTGGCGCAAGGGCTGATTATAGACCAAAGGCTATGGAAAGCAATGAAGATTTTATTTTCGAGATCTGGATTATATCTCTTAATTTTCAACCTTATCAAAAGTCTGAAGGGGCACATGGTCTCATAGTTTGTGAGTTTGAACCATGCATCAGGCTCTGCTCTGAGAGCTTGGAGCCTGCTTTAGATCCTCTGTCTCCCTCTTTCTCTGCCCTTCCCCCACTTGATTGTGGGCTCTTTCCCTCAAAAACAAACATTCAAAAAAGTTCTAAAAAACACAAAACAAACAAAAAAGCCTGAATTTTTGGAAACATTACAAGTAAGGTAATTGCCAAAAGTGATTCTACTAGCACACTGGCAAAAATTCTTCCAAATAACATAGAACTTTTTGACCTAGAAAGTTATCTAAATTTCCAAATAGAAGTGCTGTTATGTCACAAAACAAATTTATGTGTTCCTCTATGCCAAGTATAATTATGGATACTCAAAAGAAAACATAACACTCTCCTGCCCTCAAAGAGCTTACAGTCCAATTAAGAATATAAAACAGATATATAAATAATAGAAATACAAACCAAAAAAGAACAGAAAAGGAGAGAGGAGAAGAGAAGGGAAGGGAAGGGAAGGGAAGGGAAGAGAAGGGAAGGGAAGGGAAGGGAAGGGA
>NW_024412394.1:19983475-20044825 GCF_014898765.1 Herpailurus yagouaroundi | reverse complement strand
GGGGAGGGAAGAGAAGAGAAAAGACAAGAGAAGACAAGACAAGAGAAGTTCCATATTGAAGTTCTCAAACTTTACACATAAACCACCTAGAGAGCTTGAGGACATCAGGGATGGGCCCCCAGATTCTCTATTTCCAGCAAGCTCCCAGTTGATGTTTCACAGCTTGTTCATGACACTTTGAGTAGCAGAGACTTGGAGAAACTTTTGGAGGGAGGGGAGATCACAGCCACATGGAGTAATTCAAGGATAAAGTGGCATTGGGGCCACACTTAGAAGCATTGGGGAGTGGGGGCTTGGGAATGTGGGATAGAATAACAGTTATTTCAAAGCAGAGATAAAAGCTTGAGTGAAGGCACCTATCAGAACAGCAGTAAGCAGCAAGTCTATTCATAAAGGATGAAATCCTAGAGTTGGTCATTCACTGGCTATGGAACCCAGGGGGACCTCTCAAAGGCAGTCCTTTCACCTGTGAAATGTGGATAAGAAGAGTACTTATCTCACAGGGTTCTGGCGAGGATGAAGTTGAAATCATATAAACCCTAAAGGCCACACACCTCAGTTCCAGTGAGTGGTTCCCCAAGGGGAAGTAGCAGTCCAGTCCCTTGTCAATATTTCGATCTGTTCATGCCAAGCAGACTCAAACAACTATGAAGCTCTTCTCCCATACCTCATTCTGTCCACCTTCTGGTCTTTTCTCTCTCATTCCCTCCCCCAGCTAAAACAATACTTAAACATGTTGGCAAGTCAACTTTGGAAGAGGAAATAAATATTTTAACCCCTATCTTTTGCCCTATTTAAACTCTTCCTTGAATCATTTTACAACATGGGAACCAATTAAATTCACCCATTATTTTGCTATTTTGCTCTGTGTCTCCTTGGCAACTTTTCTCTAATCATTTTCTTTCTCTTGTTTTATTAATAATTGTTGGTGTTACAGACTGTTTGTTATATTGATAGAAGTAATAATTGTTAGTTAAAAAAACATAATGGTCATGCATTCTAGCAGCATGCTTTAGCCATCTGGTTAGTAACTACATATAGCCTCAAAGAGCACATGTATTTAGGACAATTTCTATAGAAACCATCCTCATTTGAATAGAAAATAATGGCATGGTTCAAAAAACAGGCCCCAGTCTTGGATGATGAAGAGCATGTAAGTTTCTTACACAGGATGGAAGGGTGGGGAGGAGGAGAGAGTCTATTCTCCAATTACAACCACTTTCCTATGTATACAAATGTCAATTAGGGTTTCCCAAAACCCTGAAGCATTTATAAATACAAACTTTTTTTTCACAGCTCTATATAAGCATTTATTCAATTAGGTTAAGCCAGTTGTGCATCACATAAGCATACATGTTTATTTCTCCATCTTGTTGTATAAACACACACTTTTTAATGATCTCTCTTCCACTGCAGAACAAAAAATACCCCATTGAATAATGTTTTTCCAAAAGTAAATAAAGTTTGTCAAAGTTTGCAACAGTTTCCAACTTCTCTTTAAGTTTTGGCATTATTGATGGCTGAAGTAGGACCTCTTTCACCTTCTTATTAAACAGATATTACTACAGTAACTTCCAGCCAAAAGACTCTTCAGGTAGTGCTTTTAAAATAAGTAATATGGAATAAATAGTCCCTCTTCTTGATATGGGAAACAAATTTGAGGGGAAAGTAGATTAGCACACAAAAGTTTTCCAAGAAGCATGGGATTAAACAGATCCAGTTGCCGAGGCTAGACACCCATTTGTCTGTTCCTATGCTCTGTGCTTGATAAAAGAAGGTACTAGAAACTCATTTATTTATCTTAATAAATATGTATTGAGTACCAGAGACTAGTCTAAGCTCTGAGGGACATGAAGATAGAGAAGATTTGGACTCTATTCTCAACATGTGTTATAGTCCTATGAAGAGATACAAGTTACACGGGTCATGAGTGAGGTCTGAGGACAGTGCAAGGTGATGTGCTGAAGATAGACTGTATGGGAAAGTGGTGTCAAGCCATTCCCAGGGAGATTTCACTCTTAGCTTCTGCACTCTTACTTCCTACTTCTGGTGATCAATACTAGGACACTTATTCTGTTTTAGCTGTAGGTGGAATTTTTCCTCCACAAATGGGAATCACCAGGGGTTTGGATTCCTGTCTCCAGGGCAATAGGTGATTCCAGGGATGCTAATCAGGGCCATCCCAATTCACAGACTCAGAATTGAGTGTCTTATATTTAAAGGGAATTCTGACCTCTCATCAAAAGTATGTGAGTTTCTGGGGAGCCCAGGTAACTCAGTTGGTTGAGCGCCCAAATCCAGCTCAGATGATGATCCCACTGTCCATGTGGTCGAGCCCCGTGTCAGGCTCTGTGCTGACAGCTCAGAACCTGGAGCCTGCTTTGGATTTTGTGTCTCCTTCTCTTTCTGCCCCTCCCCCACCCATGCTCTGTCTCTGTCTCAAAAAATAATAAATAAACATTAAAAATTTTAAATAAAAAATATGTGAGATTCCATCACAGCCTAAGTTTGGCTCCATCCATATCAAGCATTTGTATTGGTCTCATCTGGATTGCATCTATTCCTTGTACTACCGCACTCATAGATTCTCTCCTCTTTGGGGTTTATACTCTTAGTTAATAGGATACTAGTAGCCCCCCTTAATTCAAATACACTAGGAGCTTCAAAGTATTGAGGAAAACCTAGCACCTAAGTAAGACTGTGACATAGTTAAATATTCAGACAAAATGAATAGGCCTTACACATGGCAGAATTTGAAGGGAAAAGAGACAATGATAAGAAACATTTATCCAACAGGAATAAGAGTTTGGTCACCACTCTCCCCTTGTTGAATCACTTTCTTGACTTGGCTTCAGGCACACCGTCTCCTTTTAGTCCTGTTCTCATCCCCTAAAACACTCCCCTGTCTGCTTTGTGCTATTCTACCCTTAAGCTTTGAAGTAGCCCAGAAGTCATTCCTTGGATAATTTCATCCAGTTCTGTAGCTTAAATAACGTTTGTTCCAGATTTGTTTCCCCAGCCTGAATGGCTTCTCTGGGTAATACCCTCATGTATCCAGCTAACATCTTCACTAGGATATCTCATGGACATCTGAAACTGAATTATTTGTTTTTCTCCTGAAACTGTTGCCCGCCACAGCCCCCAAGTTTTCCCTGCCTCAGCATATAGCTATTCCTATTTCTCATTGCTTAGGCTAAAAATGATAAGCTTACATCACTTTTCTTGGTTGCTCATTATCCCCCATCAATATATCAGTATTGGTGAATATTCTGATATTCTTGATTTCTCATAATCCCCCACCACCAATTTATCAGTATATCTCCCTTCAAAATAAATCCAGAACCCTACTTCTATTTCTAACATCCTAGTAACAGAACCTACCATCATCTCCTTTCCAAATCACTTCCTCCTAACTAATCTCCCCTGCTTTCTCTTTGCCTCCTGTAGCGATGCTCTGATAAACCATCTAGACCTCCCTTCAGGCTGAAGGACTATTCCCCAGCTGCTGGAGGTGCTGAAACAGTGCTCAGCTGTCTGTCCTCTCCAAGTGTTGCTCTCAGTTGAATAAAGCATCTTGCCCAAAGCCACTCCCCCTTCTCCGGGGCAGCCTGCATCCAATGGCTACTTGATACACCCATATAAAGGCCTGCCACTCTCGTTCCAATTTAGGGCAACTCTAAAGAGCGATCTTACGAGGTCGGTTAAGCTTTTGTTCAGTCTGCCTTGCAACCCAATTCTCTCCCTGCCTAATCTTGCTGCCTTCCCACTCCCACAGGTGTGGTAAACTTCTTGCATGCTACTCTCCACCTCAGAGTCTGCTTCCTGGGAATCTAATCTGTTGCCACACCTCCCTGTAGTTATTGTCCACACGGGAGTAAGACTGAGCCTTTAAAACAGAAGTCAGACCATGCCGCTTTTCTGCAATACCCTCCAATGGCTTCCTTTGTCACCCAGAGGATAAGCCAGTATCCTTGCAATGGCCTACAGCCAACGTGATCTGGCGACTGTCACACTCAGCTTGCTCCCTCATGTCTATCTACAGTGATTTCCCTGCATTCCTAGAGCACACTAATCCCATTCCCTGGGATGTTTTTCCCAAGCTCATGAGTCCCTTCACTTCTTCATGTCTCTCCTCAAACATTAAACTGTAAAACATTCCTCACTAATCTCTGTAATAAATTACCACCCCAATTCTAAGGTCTTGCTAGCACTCTCTGTCCCTGTTAGCCCATGTTATTTTTCTCCAGAGCACTAACCAGCTTTTAATGCTTGCTCATTATCTGATTTCATTATTGGATTTTAAACTCCATGAGAGCAAGGATTTTTGCTTTGATCACTATTATTTTCCTAGAATAGTATGGGGCACTCATAAGCATTCAACAGATATTTTTCCAATAAACTTATTGACTGAAAGTGATCTCTTTATTTGTGGACATTTCTTATACTTTTCTTCTGATGAGAAGGATAATAATTCTAGTAAACTTGGAATCAGCTGTCCAAAAGTAAACAGAATCAGCCCAATCTCCTCAAGTTTCTCAGTTCCACTGGAACGGTTGTTGCTGGTATTCACAGGTCCTTACTGAGAACCAAAGGTTTAGGGGCTAAAGGAAGAAGCAAGATGGAGATAATTTCAGCCAGCTGCCTCCCCATGACTCTTACATACAAATACCTGTAACAGAAGATAGCAGGATGTTCAAAGCAATGGATTGTCCAAAGTCAGGTCAGAAGCAGACAAAATAGGTTCTGATCTCACATTTTCCACAAAATAGCTGTGAGGTCTTGGGTAAGTCACTTAACTTCTCAGGGACAATTTCCTTATAAAATAAGACCCCCAATTAGTATTGCCTGATGCCCCTTCTTTAGAATACCGGTCTTGAAGATGAAGGGTAACAAAGGGGTTCTGTGGTAAAATAAATTTAGGAATTGGAATATTCTATATCTTCCTTTAGAAGGAGTCTCACAATGAAGAGGCCTTTGAAGCTTGGTTTAGCCCATAGTTTCTCACATTTATTTGGCCACAGAACCTCTTCCTTGCCTGACATATACCAACATCCCACTCATAGCGTGAACTACTGAACTGGACAATCCATACAGACTTCTTTCTGCTGTGATAGTTAATAAATCTATAAAAAGAAGGTAGTTTGGGCAAACAAACAAACAAAAAAGAGTTTCCACATAGTTACTACATGAAGTGCTACTCATGATCTGGAAGGAGAACACAATGAGCTAGATGGATATCTGCAGATGATCTCTGAGTTACAAAGAAAGAAACAAAAGGCACTGTATATATTCCAGGTATACCAACTATAAACCCACCTATGCCAAACACACCTACTTCACTAGCAACATTCAGGGGCACAGGAATATGAATTAAATAAATGATGAATTGACCAGAAGGTCTCAAAATATATTCAAAGAGGGGCGCCTGGGTGGTTCAGTCGGTTAAGCGTCTTACTTCAACTCAGGTCACGATCTTGCGGTCTGTGAGTTCAAGCCCCGCGTCGGGCTCTGGGCTGATGGCTCAGAGCCTGGAGCTGCTTCGGATTCCGTGTCTCCCTCTCTCTCTGACCCTCCCCCGTTCATGCTCTGTCTCTCTCTGTCTCAAAAATAAATAAACGTTAAAAAAATTAAAAAAATATATATTCAAAGAAGTACTAACAAACTGTGAGGTAAACATTTAGAGATAAGACATATTGTTTAATATATATACTCAGAGATTCCATAGTGAATCATTTCTGTGTACATCATAAGAGAAACAAATTTTGACTCAGAATATAGCTCATAAAATCTTATTTCTAAGTGCAGAGAGTGACACCAGCATCTTTACAGTTTACATTATAATTTCATAAAGAAACATGACAAAGTAATATTTTTTTTAATATGACTGTTAGTATAATTTGATTTATACACATTTTCATTTAAAATAAAAGAGGAAGCAATAGCATTCCATGTTTCAGGTATCTTTATGTATGAAGAATGCTCTCAAAAGCCTTCATCATATGCTACAGATGAAAATTTTATCTGTATTCCTCAGTTTAGACAGTGAGGAAAACTGTGTTCCAAAGTGTTATTAAAATGGCTCAACCATAAAAGGATTTGATCGATTATTTTAAAAACTCTACGATCTTTACAGTTAGGCACTACCCACCAGGGCAAGTCATGGACTGCACCCCCCTCACCACCCACAGGGTATCTTGTTGGAGAAAAGATAAATTACCAATGTTTTGTCATTAGAGTCACATGTTGACTTTCAGAAGCAATTGAATTTTTTTGAAAGAGAAAGACAGCATGTGTGTGCATATGCTCAGGGGAGGGGCATAGGGAGAGGGAGAGAAAGAATCTTAAGCAGGCTCCACGCCCGAGGCAGAGCTCAATCCCACGACCCTGGGATCATGACATGAGCCAAAATCAAGAGTCAGAGGCTCAACCAACTGAGCTACCCAGGCACCCCAGCTTTTTAAATTAGCTTTCTCATACTTGAGCAACGTAAAGAATAGGCTTAATACAAGTATAAAGACAAGCACATCACAACAATAACTACAACTTACTACTCGTATTTTATATTTTATCTTGATACATCATTTCCTCTCCTATAAACTCTACAGAAATACATGACTCTTAGCAGAATCACTGCACAAAGATGTCAGCCAGTTTCTGTTAGTTTTGTCGTGGGCTACTTACCACTGATTGGAAGAATAAAACAGAGAACAATGTAAGTGTAGAAGTAACTAATTGCATTTGCAATACAGTAGTGAGAACATGAGCTTTAAGTAAGAGTACTGGTGTGGTATCCTCCTCCCCACTTACTAGCTATGTGACCCAAAGTAGATCCTTGATCTTCCTGACCTTCATTTATTTATGACCATAGAACTTATCACACAAAGTGGGACTCCCTTGAGCCTGAAGGGTAAGGGGGAGGGCATTATTAGTAATTACGTTAGGACAACAGGCATAAATGGGACTATTGTGGGCAAACCAAACATAATCGTCCTACTTATTTGCAATATTGAGATATAATACCTCAGTACTGTTATGAGGTTAAAGTGGCATGATATAATATGATATACAGGAAATTTGTCAATTCATGTGTTCAGTAAGTTATTCCTCCTTTTTCGTAAATAGCAATTGGGCACTGGTTGAGGGTAGGGGTGATATGAAGGGCTTAATGTATTATCTTTGAAAAAATGGAGCATGGTGACTGACCGGTGCTCCCGACTTTGCTTGGAACACTCTCTAGCAATCTCCTCCCTAGTTCACCACTCTGTACCACACTGAGTCCTAGGAAACTCAGAGATTCCAAGATGAATCATTCTAATTTGCATCATGAGGGCCACACAATTTCTGAAACAAAATATACTTCATAAAATCACTACCTAAAGACTCCTTTCCTGACTGCGGAGTTTAGATACAGCCTCCTGTCGCACGCTTTCTTAGCAACTTGTACTTTTCCATGGCATTTGCTGCTATTAAAATTACAGGATTATATAGTGAATTCTTTAGTATCCGATTCCCCATTTGAAACATAAGCACCAGGACAATGGGAATTTTCTATTTTGTTCCTTGCTGTACCCAAAGTATCTAATGTAGTGCCTAACATATAAGAGGGGATCAATAAATGTCCATTAAACAATTAAAATTATTATGTGCATTCATGATAGTTGTATGGAAGATTTACAGAAGGCAAGACAGATTTCTGTCTTCAAGGAACATACAGTGTCAGGACCCATAGAGAAATAAGAGTCAACTTATCCAAATCACTGGATAATTTTGTTGCTTTGAAGATAGAGCACGTATAAAAATAGCAACCCACACTGGATGTCAAAGCTGTGACTGTTTTGGGGAGCCTGGGTGGCTCAGTCGGTTAAGCATCTGACTCTTGATTTCAGTTCAGGTCACGATCTCAGAATTCATGACATCGAACCCCACCTCAGGCTCCATGCTGACGGCACACAGCTTGCTTGGGATTCTCTCTCTCCCTCTCACTCTGCCTCTCTCTCTCTCTCTCTCTCTCTCTCTCTCTCTCTCTCTCAACATAAATAAATAAATAAACTTTAAAAAAAGAACTGTGACTGTTTTAGGAGCACATGGAAGGAATCCGCATTATCAGGGTGTGTGAAGGGCCAGGGCGCATGAAGAAAAATAGGGAAAAGTATCTCTGGTCCAGATTTCCCCTCCCACACCTGGCAGCCATAGACTGTCACCTTGGCTACCTCACACACTTCACCCACTCATCTGGAGCACAGATTTTTATCCTTCCTCCAATACATGTAAATACCACTGAACAAGTTTGATGTGATGCTGCTCTTGACACTAAATATACACCATCGCTCATATTTCCCACGGCAAACCAGAAAAAGAATTATTATGTCCATTAGACAAGAAAAATGAGACTAAGGGAGATTAAATTATTTGCTCAACCCAGCACGTGATGCAGCTGGATTTGAACTTGGGTCTGCCTGGCTAGAACCCAGGGTAATATTGACTCTTATTTGCTGACTGCTCTGCCAGCCTTACCTTAGAAACACTTATTCATAGAAAAGTCATAAGGAAGGCGATAGGACAGGACAGTACAATGCAGTAGCCAGCAAGGATTGTGTTTTTAACATCGTTTCTACCCAGAAGAACTGGGCAACGGTGAACATTTTCTCCAAGCCTCCAGTATTCATTCTCCAAATGTGGCTACATACTCTGACTTTTCTGCCTTTCATAGCTGTTATTCTCTTACGATGTCTATGTCAGTTCTAACAATAAAAGCAATGCATACTTACTTTGCAACATAACTTTAAAATGGAAATGAGATATCACCAGAAAATACAATTATACTGTCATCGGTATAAGTGCTAAAGCTACATAAATTTCAATATGGACAGTAAAATACGGACACAGAAAAATATTGTTGAATATTTAAATATGGCAAATTGTGTTTATGATAAGTATTTCAATATATTTATTAGACAATAGTTATCTTCAAAAACGTCTAAAACAATGTTTGAGCTACTAACTTATTAGAATTGATTAATTCTACTAATAGAAACAATAGAGTTTGGAGCCAGAATCAGATTCAAATAATAAATCTATCTATAATTAACCGATGATATTATATAAGGTACTTCAGTTTTTTTCATCTATAAAATAGGAATGATGAAAGCATCCAAATCTCAGAGTGAATGTGAAAATGAGATGACACGTTACAACCCTAGTGTATGGCTCTCCACACAGGAGACACACAATGTGTATGATTTCTTTCTGTCTTTTTAGGATAGATAAAATGGATGAGGTTTAACAAAGATTTCTAAGTGATGCAAGTGTCATAATACTATCACATTTACTTGCACAGTCTTGTCCTCCTCCTCCCCTTAACTCCAAAACAATACAGAAAGCTGGATTTTAACCATCTTGACCCTCGTCTACCATCATCCTAAAGATATTCTACAAACCCTGTGGCTTGCCCACAAATGCTCAAAACCAGCTTCATCAGGAGTTACACAACAGTCAACAAGCAAGTTAACAGACCCAAAATTAGGTCCATAGCCTCCAGAATCAATCACCACTTAGAGACTTAAGGATTGTCTTGAAGGAAGGTGCATATGCATTTGCAGAAAATTAATTTAGTGGGTGAAGAGTTGCATATGAGTCAAATTATATTAGGATGGTTTTTCCTTTTGATTTCAGGGTTGACACTTAGTAATTTTCAACCAAGGGAAAAGCAGTTGATGACTACAATGTATTCCCATGAGATGAGAGATGTCCTGGGTCCCATGCTCCTATGCAGTCTTCCATGAAGACAGGAGTTAATGAGGTCTTGGATCACCAGTGCATCCCTGGTGCTTAACATTTGGTAGGTACTATTATGTAATTGTTGAAAGAATTAATTAATAGTATATGCTTACCCTCACAAAAGTAAGAGGTAAGAAATAAAGGTGCTATGGGTCAAGTATAAAGAAATAGAAGACAGAACACAAAGTTTTTCTCCCCATGACTCACATTACTTAATGGTAATGCAACTGAAATTTAACCTTCCACTGGCACTTCTCTGACTAAACCCCACTAGATGATAGGAACCTTCCTAGGTCAGAAATGGCTACCATCTCAAAGTTGAGATATTAAGAGGCAGTAGAGAAGACAACATGAAGAAAAAACTCTCTTATTTACTTGTCACAGTGTGTGATGGAAAAATACGCAGGATATAAGAAGGAAAAATTTCAAGTCACTAACATAGATCATTTAAAGGTATTTTATACATTGTGAAAGGAAACTGAAATAACAACCTTCTTACATGAAAAAAGCACTTTACCTACTTACCAAATTTGCCAACAGATTAAAAAAGACTACTAAAAAATTTACAATTAAAAATAGCCCCCTCATTTCCATAAAGAAGCTAGATTATCTAACTCAGGGATTTTGTGATAATTAACTAAAACTATACATGGAATATTTCCAACATGATACCAACCATCTGATAAAATCTCAATAACAACTAGTTATTGTAGTAGTATGGTGTAATATTCAGTTGCACAAAGTAACTAGCAATCTAACATTAGTTATATATTTAAAACCAATAATGCCAGTTACATAATCATTTTTAAGTTTCATAAAATTATTACTGCTGAATATATACTCCAAAGTACTTTTCATTAAAATCAGTACTTTTATTTTTTCTGATCAATTTTTTTTGCCTTTATAGTTTACATCTCTGTAGACAATGAAACTATCTTTACTTATGATTTTGTTAATTGGCAAGTCTACATAGAAAGGCAAACCTATTCCCTTCAGATCTGCCTGTTCTAATTATCAACACATTCTACACAGAATCCCTTTTCAAGAGTCTTTGTTTGTTGATATCACAGTATTATTTTATCCAAAAATCTAACTACAGTGTTGCTGGCAAAAATACTTCAGAATCACTTCTCAGTCTTTTGAAAGCACGTATTGACGTGAACAAGTCTGGTTACCTGAAAAGGGTTAGGGACGCTGAGCAGGGGACGATCTGTGAGTCTTAGCTCCCGAGATGCCACCCATACTGTATTATGCACAGATATGTATACATACTTTTTTTTTCAAATAAACATGTGACTGTGTAGGAGATGCGTAAAGCTTCAAACTATGCAAAAATAAGTTCTAAAGGTTCTAATGACATTCAGTTGAGCAGTCTGTAGGCATAGAGGAATTTGAGACACACAAAAAAATCATTGTTCCAGTGCACAGTTACTAAAATGTTTTCCTGTAAAGATAGAATGCCCCCTTTCTTTCTGAAGACATTTACTAAGGTCCATAATGTATCATTTCAATTCTCTCAATAGGCTTACTAGAAAAATACAACATGTTTTCCCTTAGGATTTCAAATTTCACTAAAATCATTTTTAAAAATATTTTCCTTTAGAGACTGACATCAGAAAAAATAAAGCAAAACTGCTTCCTTTACAAAACAGTTTTTTTTTCCTGAGGAAAGAAAAATGAATAATCACTAAGTACACTTAACGTTTCCTTTGAAAATAAACATGAAAAAAAAATAATAACCTGTGGCCTTTTGCCAATTCTTAATTTTGATAGAAACCTTTGGCCTTTCTAGAGTAGTAACCATGAGCTTGCAGCCAGAAAGATTATGTAACTTCTTGCTGCCTCAATTTTCTCATCTGTAAAATAGGAATAATGAGAATAGCTGCCTCACAGGGCATGGTTACATGAATTCGTAAACCCTGGGAACAGTAGCTGGCAGAGAGTAAGCATTCTATAAATATTAAGTGTTGTTATCAGCTAGTACTAACAATAGGGTGACCATGGATGTTTAAACAGTCATTCGTTATTTCCAACCTTCCTCCACCCATTCTTGCATCCCACTTAAAACACTCTTTTTTTAATGTTTACTTTTTTGAGAGAGAGAGAGAGAGAGAGAGAGAAAGGCAGAGCGTGAGTGGGGGAGGGGCAGAGAGAGAGGGAGACAGAGAATCTGAACCAGGCTCCAGGCTCTAAGGTGTCTGCACAGAGCTCAATATGGTATTCAAACCCACGAACCATAAACCTGAGCCAAAGTCAAGCCCTTAACTAACTGAGCCACACAGGTGCCCCCTCTTATAGATAATCTTAAAGATAATCAATGAATGACCTCTTGCTTCTCAAATCATTGACTTTTTTCTGAATATCTGTGGTATACACATTGTTGGCTCTTTTCAACATTAAGAGAGTTTTTCTCTTGGCCTTCTCTGAGCGCTCCTTGCCCTGGTTCTTCTCCAATCATTTCTTTGCTTCTCCTACCCTTCGTCCTCCAAGAGAAAGAGCTCAAAGACTCAGCACCTAATGCCTCTTCTCCTTGGCCTGAGTTCTCTCCTCCCTGATGGTTGTCCTGTATTCTGTCCTTTCAATACTCCAGAGAGCTGGTTGGCTCTCCAAGTTCACTCCCACTTCTCTCTCTCCCCCCAGCTTCACTTCCTCTCTTTGGGGTTTCACTTGCTGGCTCTAATACAAGCTGGCTCTAATACAAGCAAGTAGTTGGACTGGGGAGCTTGACAAACAAGGGTTTGAGTCCTGGCTCTGCCATTTACAAGTTGCATGACCTTGATCCGTTTTCTTAATTTCTCAAAATCTTCATTCCCTCATTTGTAATGGATCATGTAGAAAATTTACCTCATTGCCTCCATTAAGTAATACAACAGATATAAAGCATTTGACATAGTTCCTGGGACAGAGAAAAGACTTGGCATGTTAGACGATTTATTATTAATATTAATGTCCAATTGAATACATCCAAAATATTTTGACATTCCATACACATACATAAAATAATTCCTTCTCCATAAATTCTAGAAATGTTTTACTGCCACCATCACTTTCAAGACACCATAGTTTAGCCTTCTGATTATTTTATCTTAATCGTTTCCACCATCTGAAGGAAAATATGTCTTCCTCAACTATAATTATTGTCTTCCTCATCTGTAATTTAAAAAGTTTTTTTAGCTATATACATTGCTGCCTAGTTTAAAGATTATATTCTGCAGCCTTCCTTATGGGTAGGTGTGGCCATGTGACTAAGCTATGGCCAATGAAATGTAATTACAAGTAAACCTCTTTTAAAAAGTGTGGCATTTCCTTCTTGATTTCAGTCTCCATCATGTTCTGTATAATTTGGGTGTGATGGCTGGATCTCTAGAGCCATATTAGACCCTTACCGCTTTACATTGGAGATGATAGAATGGCAGAAGGAGCCCCAAATAGAGGTCAGGACTGGCAACCTCGTAACTATTTTGTTTGTTTGTTTGTTACACAAGACAGAAGTAAATATCTATTGCGAAATTTCTTTCTGGTCTACAGGAAGATCTAACCTTAAGTGAATTAACATTTCAATGTCTCTTACCTCACATGCATCCTTCATTGTAGCCAGAGCAGTGGTTCCCGCATGGTCTGCCTGAGCTGCTTTGGCTCAGACTCTTCCTCTTACCTGGTTCTCTTCTCACCCTCAAGTATCTTGGCTTTGCTGAACCTATGAGGTTCCAACCTACCAGGAACCTATATCTGATTTTTGAGGCGCTCAACCCACTCCCTCTCATCTGAAGGTTGTAGCATTTATATTCTGTTCCACATTATCAGTTGTGCCCATCAGATAATCTCATCTTTTGAATTCTTTGTAAGATCATTCTTAACCAGGTGTTGCAGGCTGGGTTCTCCAGAAATAGATCCCCAGACAAAGTTTGGGGTGCCAGTTATTTGTGAGGGATGAACACTGGTGAGAAGAAAGGGGGCAGAAACAGGACCTGGCAGAGGAAGAAATTGAACCATGATATAAATCCGACAGAGCCCTGGCTGCTTGGTAGGGAGCTGGGGAATGAGTATTACCAAGAACATCCCACATCCAGCCCAAGAAGCCAGGTCTTCACCCCATGAATGCTACCTTAGTGAGGTGTGACCTCAGTGAAGCATCCCCCCAGGAGGAAGTGGCCTGGGAGGAGGTCACAGCCACAGGCCATCTGCCAGCCACAATTTCTACTGCTTGGCAACAAGACCTGCCTCAAAGGGCAAGCAGGATGCCACATCTCTGTGTCCACCACCCTGGGTCTGGACTTTATGCTTCTCTTCCCCCAATACCACTTTTAATATTAAACCTACAAGAGGTGTGATAAATATTTGTAGAATACTTTATACAACCTATTCATTGCCTAACCTAAAAAATATAATCTGTATGACATTCTTAAAATGCATCCACTCATGCCTTAGAAAGGTACTCAGAAGTTGCTTCGAATCGGCACTGATGTTACAAAAGATTTAAGTCCCTTGTTTTGCAGAACATGCCTTTTTCATTGAACTCCATATAATGAGTCCCCAAGATCTCAGCGGACAGTCTTCCAAGGAAGAAAACCTGCCATTCGTCTTGAGATCAGGAAAGCAAGTTCATTGTGAGGAAACTAAGCTTCCACTTTTTCACCCTCCTCTCATATGTCCCAATTCTCTTTCACTCCAAGCTCAGCTGGTGGACTCCAAAAGTCTCATACATTTTTATATGTCTCATAAGTTTCTCTCTCCCCTTTGCAAAGGGGTAAGCAGAAAATGACACAAAAAAAAAAAAAAAAAAAAAAAGGGCAACTTTTCTGTTTACTCCCTGCTTCTGCCCCAAACACTGTTCACCCCCCAATGCACTCTAGTTACATTAGATACAGGACCTGGAAGAAGACGGTGGAGGAGAAGGAGACCTGGAATTGCATGAGGTGCTGACTCTGGTCACTGGCATGCAGGACAGCAGCAAGAGGGCAAGTAACCAAGGCTAACTAATAAAAGTAATAAATGAAAAGCCAGTTGAGCCTTAGCCAAGATCCACCACCCTCTTGCTCTGTCCATACCCTTTACTGGCAGAGGGTGCAAAAGTCTGTGTTCCAAGGATGTAGCTGAGCTGTGACCGCTACTTTTATTTTATCCTTGAGATAAGAGTGATTGAACAATCACAAGGTGAGTTCACTTTGTGTGGCTGCCTGCTGCAAATCTTCCCCTATCTTGGTCTACCCGCTGTTTCCCAGAATATATCTTTATGGTAATTTAGCCACTTTAAGAATCACTCCCATCTGTTTCTCTATTACAAAGATAGCTACTTCAAGAGATCGCTATCTTCACTGGTCGCTTAGGGAGGGTGCTGGTGTTGGGGACTGACACACAGTCTACAGAAAAGTCACCTACATGCAGTTGCCATTTATAATTCCCCACGTGAGTGTTTTTGAAATGTTTGTGTTTGGATGTTGTATTCTTCACCCCCCTGAGCCAGAAGGCCTTGACAGAAAGTCAAACTTCAAAAGTGACAAACTGCTCTGATCATGTAAGGGTGGTTTAGTTGCTAGGGAAACTGCTTTCAAAAGAGAGACAGATCCTATTTATGAATGTATGACTGGGAGAAGAAACAGATGCTGAGTTTCTGAGTGTGTCTAATTTACTTTGAGACATAGCTGGGATCTGTAGGTGGTAAGAAAGGGTTACATTTTTTAGGCCAAAGAGATAGCAAAAGTATCCACTTCATAGGAAAACTTACCATAGCTCAGAAATTATGAATAAAAACCATAAATTATTTCTTCCCCTTTCTTTAGGCTTGTAAATCTAACAAAAATTTTTTTTTCAGACAAGGGAAACATATTTTTCCCAAGAAATCAATGGGGAAAAGGAAAATGACTTGGACTCATCCCAGAGACCCACCCAGGTGAAGGTGTCTGGCCCACAGTGATAATGTGTTCTTAGGAAAAAGCAAAAATCCCTCAGGAACACTCCACAGATACTTTCAAAGGGGTTTGAGGAAGGAAAAAATGAAAGATGAAGAGATTAGTGGTCACTTTTGCAGAAATGGACAAAGAGCAAGTCTGATTTGCTCTTCAAATACCTCCCTCCACCTGCTGATTAAGCCTAAAACACCTTGAGGTTCATTCTTTTATCTTATAGCAAGTTTCAGGTACTTTACTGAGAATTAATTTTGATACCAAGGAAAAAAAAATTTAGGTCATCGATATAAGAAAATTATCCAGGCTCATTTACCATGTGGCAGAAAAGGTAAAGTTCTTTACGTTCCTTATCAGATAACCGTCAGGAGTTGGCAAAGTTGTTCTATAAGGAGCCAGAGAGCAAATATTTTAAGCTTTTTGGATCATACCATCTCTGTCACAACCACTGACCTCTGCCATTGAAGGTAAAGGCAGCCATAAAAAATATGCAAGTCAGTGGGCATCTCATTCAATTTTATTTACAAAATCGGATGGTGGGCCAGATGGGGCCTAGTAGAGCTGGTCTACCAACCCCTGCATTACGTCCTAAACATCCTTAGAACACTGTGAAGATGGCAGGAGCATCCTCATTTTTCCAGTGAGGAAACCAGGCCTGTCTGAGATGGAGCTATTTGTCCATGTTCACACAGGGAGCAGGAGGAGGGTGGGGCTAGATCCTAGTTTCCCATCTGCTGTTCACCACCACCACCTTCAGTGCAATATGTGTACCCCTGGCTGTTATCAAGATACTTTTAGGAGACATACATAAAAACATCTTAGTAGCTCCATTTATTTTGGTATGTATGGAAAAATATAACTAGCAAACACAACTTTTGATTTTACTGATGTCATTTCTTCAGATACAAGAACAATCACAAATAATCATTTTCATGCCTATTTTTCTAAAAATAAAGGAAAAATTATGCTGCATTTTGGCAAGTAGGAAATTTTTTTTAATCCTCTTTTTTGTAGGTATCATTTTGGTCTTTGAAAAAGTTTCCATTCTCTTCTCTCATTTGGTCCTCAAAATAAAAGCTGGGGAGGAAGAATGATGTGATACTATTAGCCCCATATTGCAGATGAGAAAAATTAAGGTACAAAATGTTAAAAGACTTGCTCAAAGTCGCACCCTGTGACAGTGGCCTGGAGCAGAGCCGGAAGTTCACCTGGCACCTGCTCTTGAAACTTCTCCGGCCTTGGAGTCCATGAAGGTTCCCCAAGTCTTAGAGTTAGAAATACAGCCAAACGCAGGAATTTCTTGTTTCTCCCACAGCTATACTAAAGATCCGAAGGTAACCAAAAGCTAACAATATGGGTCAGGTTTTCCAGACCTGGGGTGCCACAGGGCCTGTAACAGAGATCAGGAAGTGTGTGAGTGCATGCACAGTGGTACTAGGAAATGCCCGCCCCCTGACTTCCAGCACAGCAGTTTGGAAGTACTTTCTGGATTCGCCATAAAGCATTGCGTAAGTGCCAAATGCTGAATGACTTGAATCTGAAATTCCATATGTGTTTTTAAATGAACAGTCAGTCACATTAGCTGCTAATGAGCTGTTTGACCTTAGACAAGTCACTTCATGTTTGAGGACCCCAGATTCCTTATCTGTAAAACACAGCTGCTAGATTATTAGATCTGTTTTTCAAGCTGCATGGCGGGGCTATGAATGAATTCTGCTCTGCATTGTTTAAATGAAGTAGAAAAGAGAATGGAACAGAATCGAATTTAATAGAAAATATTCCAGTAAGCACTATTTCAGAGACCGTTTCAGATTTATATGAACACACACACACACATACACACACACACACACACACACACACACACACACACAGTAGATTTGTAGTTCACAAACTCAAATACCATTAGACAAGGTGATCTGAGGGCTTTGCACAGCTCTAAGATTCAATAATTCTGTAACCTGTTCTACAGTAAAACTGCTCAAACCATACACTGAAGCACTGTAAAATCAATAGAACTATAATTCTTACAAACCCTCTCAGCACCTTAAATTTCTGCACTTGTTAAGAAACTGTTTAAAACCATTCTATTCTTGTATCATGAATTCTTCAGTGCTAGGATACTATGAATGCATGATAATGCTATTTATATCATTATTATAACACTATTAGTATATTAATAAATATTAATGATACATTAACTATATTTTGATGGGGAAAATACGATCCATAAAGAAATAAGTTCTCGGGGCGCCTGGGTGGCGCAGTCGGTTAAGCGTCCGACTTCAGCCAGGTCACGATCTCGAGGTCCGTGAGTTCGAGCCCCGCATCAGGCTCTGGGCTGATGGCTCAGAGCCTGGAGCCTGTTTCCGATTCTGTGTCTCCCTCTCTCTCTGCTCCTCCCCCGTTCATGCTCTGTCTCTCTCTGTCCCAAAAATAAATAAACATTGAAAAAAAAAATTAAAAAAAAAAAAAAAAAGAAATAAGTTCTCAAAAACTGCCTGATTTTCTTGGTACTATTTGCCTACACATAAATAAAACAGTATATGCTATGGCTGGCTAGGCCAATATATTATGATCTGCAGTGAAACAGCAAATCACCAGTCTGCAGAAAAAAAAAAAAATCCAGCCAAAAGAATTCAGCCCTTTTGGTTCCATTGCAATCTGGAAGCCCCAGAGGAAACCCTCCCTCGTTTGCAGAAATAGTAGTGCCAGGGTGTGTGATAGATTGAATGAAAAGGACAGGAAAGACACTTCAAGAATTCACTTTCTGAAACTGAAACCCATTCTATTTTTAATCCTCTCTCCCAGGTATTTAATTTCGGATCTGAGTCAAGTCATGTTGTAAAAAGTATCCCGGTTGACAAATTATCAGCGCTTCACTTAGCTGCAATTTCCCGTCTGAAAACCATCTTCATGGATTAGTATTCAGAAACACAATTTGTGTGTAGTGCCAATGTTGCTCAATATGGATATGGCTCTGAAAACCGAAGAATTAAAAGTAGGAGTCATGAAGTTAGTTAAGCATGAAGAAGTAGGAGAGTAAATACGAATTTTTGAACGTGCTGAATGTTTTCAAGTTCTCAAATAACACGTGTGAGTATAATTAAAAGGGGTCTGTATAACTGGAGGCCTCGGGTTTAGAAGGACCAGGAGCGTTGATCTGAGGAGGAGATGATTGAAGATGACGTCATGACTCCACAACTGGACACCTCGGGATTACTTGAGAATTTTAACGTCATGAACACCAAAATCTGCCATACTGCCACCCACGTGTGTGGTGTATTTGTGATCCTCTCTCCCTCTCTCTCTCTCACTTTCTCACGCACACACACGCACACACACACACACAAACACTTAGCCCAGATAGAGTGCCCTGTATACAAGTGGTGCTTATTCCATTATGAAGACTGATTCCCATTCCAGCCAGCTGCTCAGATAGGGTTAAAATGACTGACCTGGAGTCAGAAGTATTAATGGTCAAAGAAAGTTGTTCTGTACGTAAAGTGAATATAAAAACAAATTATAGTGAAAAACAGAAGAACGTCAAACGTGCGGAAAATGGAGGCAGTAGTATGTTCCCGGAAGGGACTGAGTAATTTTTTTTAAGTCTAGTTTATTCCTACAGAGGATAGACATCCTTGATGTAACTCTTGGGCATATCTTTGGTATCTTAAGATGGTTTCTGAGCTGGCGGGCACACTTTATACAGCTGTCTGAGCACTTCCTGCCAGCAGAGACATGCTACAGGGATTATTACCGATGGAAGAGTTGAGGAGAAAATTTAAATCCCTCAAGGATCAGATTGCCTCTGATGATGGGAAGTCAAAATGCGAGCCCTGCCTTCATGTTTCTTCACACATTCAGCATGCAAAACACAAGGAAAGAATAATCAGAAAACAAAGAAGAACCGACAGATTATTGGACTCGTTTTCATCCCTCTGTGAATGCTGCTTCTGAAATAGAGACAAGGCTATTTAAAATGGGGAGAGGTTTGGGGTACCTGGGTGGCTCAGTCGGTTGGGCTTCTGACTTCAGCTCAGGTCATGATCTCACGGTCCATGAATTCGAGGTCTAGAAATTCGAGGTCCATGGGTTCGAGCCCCGCGTCAGGCTCTGTGCTGACAGCTCAGAGCCTGGAGCCTGCTTGGGATTCTGTGTCTCCCTCTCTCTGGCCCTCCCCCACTCACACTCTGTCTCACTCTCTCCCTCTCAAAAATAAATAAACATTAAACAAATTTTTTTTAGTGGGGAGAGGTGCTATCAGTATAGATTAATGAGAAAATCAAATGTGGTAGTATGGGCACCATGAGGACCTTAGTGCTATTTAATTCAGAGACTTAAGACAAATGTACTGGGTCAAGTCCAATTACATTGGGAGAAAATATTGATGGCTTGTTCTGTTGCAGTTCCATCGTTTTGCTTTGTTTTGCTTTGTTTTTCCCATAATAAAGTTCTCATTTTACTGCAGTCTTATAGCTTTTAAAACTGTTTAAGTTTGACAGCAGTACAAACTAAATGTTTTTTTTAATAAGTTTGTTCAATAGAAATTGGAATTTAAAAAATAAACTCAAATATGTGGGTTTCATTTAGGCTTTTAGCAAATTCCTCAAGTATATTTGGTGTTATGGGACATAATGTTTTGTTTTGTTTTGTTTTGTTTTGTTTTGTTTTGTTTTGTTTTGTTGAGATGTTGTTTTAAGAGGATTCTGAGTCTGGTTCCTGAAAGATTCAAATGGTCAGGGATGAACATTCTATAGAAGGGACAGTCTCCAAATTAGACCTGTGTTGTATACACTGTCCATCAGAGGTAGTTAGTCCTGGAATCCAGGGACTTGAGCTAACCTGTAACTGCTCACAACTGAAATGTATATTCAGTCACATCCTGCACACCATTAAGAGACAAAGTAAGGCTTTGAACCCCTGGAGTAAAATTATGTGGCCTTGGAATACAAAACTAATCTGGCAATATAAAATTCAAGCTCAGCTAAGGTAGTTCCCCATAGTATTTACATCCTGAAAATAGGCATTTTTGCTGTGTTGAAATGTTATTATTGTGAAAGGACTTCTCTGTTTAATAATTAAAGTTATATAACTCCGTGTTGGTAATGGTGTAGACAATCTCTGCAAATTCGTAGATGCCTCTTAAATCCTGAGTCAATTTATTATTAATCCAACTAAAACCATTAGAGACACTCAGCTGTCTTTGAAAAGAAAGGTGGCCACATTACACTTTTGAATATACTTTTTTCTTTGAAATCACCATAGTTTGTCTAAATATTTTATTTCCTTTCTTTTTTTTTTTCTTTCTGGGTTCCACTAGAAACAATTCCGATTCTTTGCAATGGGCCTCAAAAATAAATGTTTATTTTGGGGACAAGGGGGAACTCTTAATGAAAATATTTTGAGGAAATGTATTGAGTTGCCACCCATAAGAATGAGCATGCCCATTTAAAAAAATAAATGAAGAGGAGCACCTGGGTGGTGCAGTTGGTTAAGCGTCCAACTTCGGCTCTGGTCATGATCTCATGATTTTTGAGTTCAAGCCCTGCGCCAGGCTCTGCGCTGACAGCTCAGAGCCTGGAACCTGCTTCAGATTCTGTGTCTCCCTCTCACTCTGCCCCTCCCTGCTCACGCTCTGTCAAAAAATGAATAAACATCAAAAAAAAAATGAAAATAAATATATAAAAAAATGAAGAAGATCCCTCCCAGTCAGTCAGCATCCTTGGCCATGTTAAGGATACAAAAAGCACTTAAGTGTTTGTTAAACACTTACTGAAGGGGAAGTCTCAGTCTCAAGGTGTCAGTACGTAAAGGTTACTTAAATTGAGGTAGTCTATCATTACTGACACAGTGGTCTCCAAGATTTCCACAGTATGCACACATTAAAAAAATTAATTTGGGCACCTACATGCATATTTTGTTGGTTTGTGGATCATCTTGTGCCTGTACCCCTGCACAGATGTATCACGTAAAACATGTACCTAAGTGGGTACTGAAGTGGTGAAAATTAAAATTATTACAGATTAATAATTTCTTCTGATGCCCTAATGGTTAACCGGGCAACACCACTGAGATGTGCTTACCCAGTTAGAAACCACTGCAATAGGTACAATTAGCTATTCAAGCATGGCAGCGGATTTTAATGCCACAACGTTTTTTGAGCTTAACAGGGATGGGTACACAATACCCAAGTTGAGAAGCAGGTTTGCCTAACATCAGAGAGCCAGATGTGCTTCAGGAGGCATTCTCTGATGCCCTGTGATTTAGAAAAAGAGGCTAGAGAGGCAGGGAGGATGGATGAGTGGCATTTGTCTTCATGTATAAGGTTAAATCATGACACAGTCTTTACGGCTGGTCACGCTCTTTGGCCTCATCCAATTCTGGCTTCAAGATTGTGTCATCTGCCCCAAAACCCCAGGAGAAGCAAAGAAGGGTAAAATAAGTCAACACTTTGCCAGTCCTATATGGATGTGCCTTGCCCTGTCTCTCAGATCTCCTACGCAGGCCATATGCTCATCTCTTTCTTCCTTGAACCTTCAGCGTCTGACCTTTGACATATTCAGGGAAATTGATGCCTCAGAGACTGCACAGAAGTTTCTCTCTTTTCCTTGGATTTTCTTCAGAAAAAATAAGCTATTTTACTTCAATTCTAAAACCACCTGCTATAAACTAAATGAGTGGAGTTTGGGAAACACATGAGCATGAGCATATGAACATTTCCTCTTTGGAACAAGAGCTAAAGTGAAAATAATACCCTGGCCCTTTCTGACAATTCCCAAAGAGAGCTGCTCAGCTCAAGAAGTTGAGTTCAATAAAGAGTAAGTTCAGGGGGCACCTGGGTGGCGCAGTCGGTTAAGCGTCCGACTTCAGCCAGGTCACGATCTCGCGGTCCGTGAGTTCGAGCCCCGCGTCAGGCTCTGGGCTGACGGCTCAGAGCCTGAAGCCTGTTTCCGATTCTGTGTCTCCCTCTCTCTCTGCCCCTCCCCCGTTCATGCTCTGTCTCTCTCTGTCCCAAAAATAAATAAACGTTGAAAAAAAAAATTTATAAAAAAAAAAAAAAGAGTAAGTTCAGCCCACCCAGGTGTTTTCTCTTTAGACACGTTCCCCAAGGAGAGTTTGGGCTCTATAGAAAGTCTGGCTGCCATTTGGCAGATGGGCCTTCTGGCAAAGGGCAAGGATCTCACACTGCAGAAGAGTCCAAAAAAGGAACTTCCGTCATAAGCATCTGAATATATCGTGTGCTTTTTAAAGTTTTCTTAATCAGTTCAGTAAATAACAGCATCACCCAGGCCAAATCTGCTTTCTTTTATTGACGGTGAGGTAATGTTCTTCCAACAAATGTACCCATGTGGGTTGAGAGCTTGGACTCTCTTCCTTCTCACTGTCACACACTTCAGAGAGCAGTTGCCCCGTGTTGAAGAAGCGGGTGCCCTCAGGGGAAGCCCCCAAGCGCTTTCAAGGGTGTCCCAACTTATTTGAAATGCCTTGGCTTGGCTCCTTTTACTGCATTTCGTCCCCCTTTGCCCTATCTTTCCTTCCTGATGTCCTTCCTTTCTATTTCTTTTTTTCTTCAAGTAACCCTTCCTTTTCTTGAAACAATAAATAATACAAATAAGTTATGTATTAGACTGCGATCGTGCTGAGAAAACAACAAGCGTGACGATACATATGGGGTGCCAGAATGGAGAGGTGGGAGTACAATAGATTTAAATAAACTGGACAGGAAAGCCACCCAGGTGACTTTTAAGAAGAGACTTGAAGGAAGTGAGAAAAGTCATGCATTTATCTAGGGGGAAATACTCAATGAAGAAAGGGTAGCAAAAGGCAGGACCCAAGGTTGAGAGAATATCTGGGTGAAGAGCAGAGCTCGGTGGCTTAGGATGAGTGATCCTGAGGAAGAGCTGTAGAGAGATGAGGACTGTGGCGCTTGAAGATAGGGGCCAGACTGCTTGGGTCATTTTAGCCACTGTAAAGGCTTTAATCTTCACTCCGAGTGGCATGGGAAACTATTGGAATATTGGGAACGACGCTGTAACATGATCTCACTATTCTTTGAAAGAATCATTCTGGCTGCTATATTAGGAACAGAAAACAGAAAATGATAAAACACAAATGAACAAATTGATTACTGGGGAGGGGGAGGAAAAGCAGGAGGGATACTGGAGGAAGGGTACTTCTCCAAGTACACATTTTTATATAGCTTTGACTTTTGAAATCATGCTAATGTTGTACGTGTCTGAAAAAATAAAATTAAGTTAACAATAGTGGGAAAGGACTCAAAAAGTGAATATAAACAATGACAAATTTAACCTAATCAGAGATAGAACTGACAACATAATCACACGAAGGAAAACAAAAGAAAGCAATCCAAGTAATTTTTGAGGTTGAATTTCGATATCAAAAAATGCAGGAAATGTAAGTGTACAACTCAAAGAATTTATAAAATTGAACATACCCTTACAATCATCTCCCAGCTCAAGAAACAGAACCTCACCAGGACCCCAAAACCTTCATCCTCCTTTCAGTCACCATCTCTTTGCTAAGGCTAATTGCTATTCTGACTTCTAAGAGCATAGATTTGTGTCACATGCGGTTTTTTTTTTTTTACTCTATAAATGGATGCAGTACAAACTTTTAAAATGTTTTATTCGTAAAATTAATCCATAGTGATGCATGCAGTTGTAAACCCTTCACTGTGAGAGAAAACAGATACAAATATGAAGAGGAACAATAAGAAAGAACCCTGATCTGTTGGCTATTAGGGATAGCGTTAAAGACATTTGTTTTTCCTAGCTTTGTCTGTTGAAAGGATCTAGAAGCAATGACACCCAAGAAGCAGTAAACACACAAGGCACCCAAATCTTGATTCCTCTATGCCATATCCCCCTACAACTAACCAAATCTGGAAAAATGACTGATTCCAAAGTTGAGTCAAGAGAGGTGCAAAATGATACTAAAAATTACACACGCATACATAACTAGATGGGGTAGGGAGTAGTTCTGTACTCCCTAGCAGCAGATCACTAACTAAAAATAGAAGCAATGTTACAGTTACAAAAATCACAACTTTAGAGCTCTCACTATAAGAAATGATTCAGGAAAGACTCTTCAATGAATGCCAAAGCCACCAAGTGAAAGTTTATTTAAGAACAGATGTATGTCTCAAAGTATCTCCTCACAGATCACTTATTAATTACAAAAAAATAATAATACCTTTACAATAGACAAATATGATAGACATCACCTTAACCAAGTGATCAATGTTAACATTAAGTGAACAAACTAAAACCATGTGTCTTCCAACGTGATACGGTAAGAAGAATATATCACTTATATTTCACTCTGGACAAAAATAATAGCCTCAATCTAATCATGAGGAAACAATCCAAAAAAAACCACACTCAAATCAAAGGACTGCGAAAAGAATTCTGTACTCTTCAAAATATCAATGTCAGAAAAGCTGATAAAATGTCCTGTATAAAGGAAACAAAAAAAGACATCTGAACATAACACAGGACCCTGGATTGCATTCTGGATTGAAAAGAAACAATTCTAGGGACACCTGAGTGGCTCCGTCGGTTAAACACCCGACTTTGGCTCAGGTCATGATCTCACGGTTCATGGGTTCGAGCCCTGCATCAGGCTCTGTGCTGACAGCTCAGAGCCTGGAGTCTGATTCAGATTCTGTGTCTCCCTCTCTCTCTGCCCCTCCCCCACTCACACTCTGTCTTTGTCTCTCAAAAATAAATAACTTAAAAAAAAAACTTTTCAAAAAGAAAAGAAAAGAAACAATGCTAGAAAGCACAATACACTACTTTTGCACTAATCCAGGCAAGAAAGGATGATTTTGGGAGCAGAGTACCAGCTGTGGAGGAAGTTAATATAGAAAATATGTTGGAAAACAGTATGTATCTATGCTAAATTTCCTAAATTTGACAACTATGCTGGGGTTATACAAGAAAATATTATTTTTTAATGTTTATTTCTTTATTTTGAGACAGAAAGAGAGCAGGGGAGGGGCAGAGAGAGGGGAAGAGAGAGAATCCCAAGCAGGCTCTGCACTATCAGTGCAGAGACTGATGCAGGGTTCAAACTCACAAACCATGAGATCATGACCTGAGCCAAGACCAAGAGTCAGACGCTTAACCATCTGAGCCACCCAGGTGCCACAAGAAAATATTCTTAAAAGATCCATGATGAAGTATTCAAGGATCAAATATCACGATGTCCACTGCTTACTCTCAACTGGTTAAAAAAAATGAACAAGAAGATGATGGTAGGTAGATAGGTAGGTAGGTAGATAGATAGACAGACAGAGATATAAAGCAACTTGGCAAAATGTTTAAAGAACTGGTGAATCTAGATGAAAGGTCTTTTGTCTCCATTTTACTTTTCTTGGAACTTCTCTGAAGCTTTGACTTTTTTAATAAAAAGATAAAAATGTGAAAAGAATATATACGTTAAAAATTTTGTACAAAATATATTAGTTCTAACAAATCACAAATATCACTTCTTACTGTGCTGTAATGAATTCTTCGTTAGCCTGAAACAAAAATGCACCTGAATTATCACTACTTTCTTATTTTGAACGTACAACAGATTATTTGGCAACAGATATTAACTGCATTGACTTATTTTAACTGATTTGTTATGATTCAATATTCTGGGAAAGGACAAGAATGGAGAAATCTGAAGCTTTGCAAGACAATAAAAGTTTACATTTTTTTTTTCAACGTTTATTTATTTTTGGGACAGAGAGAGACAGAGCATGAACGGGGGAGGGGCAGAGAGAGAGGGAGACACAGAATCAGAAACAGGCTCCAGGCTCTGAGCCATCAGCCCAGAGCCTGACGCGAGCCTGACGCGGGGCTCGAACTCACGGACCGCGAGATCGTGACCTGGCTGAAGTCGGACGCTTAACCAACTGCGCCACCCAGGCGCCCCTAAAAGTTTACATTTAACAAAACAAAAGAAGAAAATACTCCAAAAGGGGACAAAGGTGGAAGCAAGGAGAGTAGGCAATGATTTTGCACTAATCCAGGCAAGAAAGCATGAGTTTGGGACCAGGAGGGTAGTTATAGAGGAAGTGAGAATTGGGCAGAGACTGGATATATTCTGAGAATAGAGCCATGATGAGGCTTATAAACTAGACTTGGAGTATGAAAGAGAAAGAGGAGTCGGAGGTTGTTCCAAAGTTTTAAACCTGAATAAGAAAATGTATTCTTGTATAAGGCCAACCACTGGTAAGCAGCTCCATACACAATGACCTCTTCAAAGGCAAGGAGAATAAGGGTTTTCTGGGGTGTTGGTGAGGTTCTATTGCTTGATCTAGGAGGTGGTTTATGGTGACATCACTAAAGATCCTATGGACATTAAAAGAATAATAAAGGAATATTATGAATACCTATACGCCCACAAATTTGATAATGTAGATTAAATGGACTAATTCCTGGATAGAAAATTTGCCAAAATTTACATTAAAAGAAACAGACGATCTGAATAGGCCTATTTCTTTTTTTTTTTTTTAATTTTTTTCAACGTTTTTATTTATTTGTGGGACAGAGAGAGACAGAGCATGAACGGGGGAGGGGCAGAGAGAGAGGGAGACACAGAATCGGAAACAGGCTCCAGGCTCTGAGCCATCAGCCCAGAGCCTGATGCGGGGCTCGAACCCACGGACCGCGAGATCGTGACCTGGCTGAAGTCGGACGCTTAACCGACTGCGCCACCCAGGCGCCCCTGAATAGGCCTATTTCTATTAAAGGAATTGAATCATTAATAACCTAAAACAGAAAGCCCAGGTATGTTCACTAATGAATTCTATCAAACACTTAAAGAATAAATTATACCAATTCTCTATAATCTCTTTCAGAAGATATAAGTAGGGGGAATACTTCCTACCTCAGTCTGTGAGGCCAGAATTATATTAATACCAAGACTAGGTAAAGAGATTACAAAAAAAGAAATGAAGAGAAAGGAAAGGAAAGGGAAGGGAAGGGAAGGGAACCACAGACCAAGATCTCTCATGAATATGTATACAAGAATCCTTAACAAAATTTAGCAAATTGAATCTAAAATTGTATAAAAATAATGATACACAATGACCAAAGGGGATTCATCCCACTTATGCAAGGCTAGTTCAACATCCAAAAATCAATTAATGTAACCCATCATACCAATAGGCTGAAAAAGAAAAATCACAAGATCAATAATAGATGCAGAAAAAGCATTTGACAAAATCCAACACCCATTCATAATAAAAAAAAAAAAAACTCTCAGTAAACTAGGAATAGAGGGGAATTTCCTCAACTTGATAATGTCTACAAAATACTCTACAGCTCATATCATACTTAATGGTGAGAAACTCCGTTTTCCAACTAAGTACAAGGTACAAGGTAAGGATGTCCTATCTCACTACACCTTTTCAACATTGTACTGAAAGTTCTAGTTAATGCAATTTGAGAGGAAAAGGAACTAGAAGGTATACAGATTGAGAAGGAAAAAATAAAACTGTCTTTGTTCACAGGTGCCATGATTGTCTATATAGAAAGTCAGAAAAAATCAATCAAAAAAAAAAAAATCCTGGCACTAATAAGCAATTATAGCAAGGTGGCAGGATAAAAGATTAATATACAAAAGTCAATTGTTTTCTTATATAACAGCAATGAACAGAAGAATTTGAAATTAAAAACACAATACCATGTACACTAGCACCCCTCAAAATGAAATATATATATATAATATATATATAATATATATATATAAATCCAGTGAAATATGCATAAGATCTATATGAGAAAATCTACAAATTCTGATGAAAAAAATCAAAGAACTCAATAAATGGAGAGATATTCTATGTTCATAGAAGGAAGACTCGATATTGTAAAGAGGTCAGTTCTTGCAAACTTGATTTAGAGATTCAGTGTGATCCCAATCAAATTCCAAGGCAGTTATTTTGTAGACATCAACAAACTCACTCCAAAGTTCACATGGGGAGGCAAAGACCCAGAATAGCCAACACAATATTGAAGAAGCAAGTTGGAGGACTACCTGACTTCAAGACTTACCACAAAGCTTTAGTAATCAATTGGTATGGTACTGATGAAAGATTAGAGAAATAGATCAGTATAGCAGAATAAAGATCCCAGAAATAGACCCACATAAATATAGCCAACTGTTCTCTAACAAAGGAGCAAAGGCAATAGAGTAAAGACGGTCTTTTCAATAAATGGTGCTGGAACAACTGGACATGCACATGCAAACAAACAAACAGAAAATCTAGACCCAGACCTTGCACCCTTCACAAAAATGAACTCAAAATGAATCATAAAGCTAAATGTAGAACTCAAATCTATAAAACTCCTAAACAATGAATGACATAGGAAAAAATCCAGATGACCTCAAATATGGTAAGCAATTTTTAGATACAATAGCAAATACATTACCCATGAAAGAAATAACTGCTATGCCTGACAATTAAAATTAAAAACCTCTGTTCTGCAAAAGACAAGGTCAAGAAGATGAGAAGATAAGCCACAGACTGAAAGAAAATATTTGCAAAAGACACATCTGATAAAGCACAGTTATTCAAAATAAACAAAGAACGCTGAAAACTCAAAAATTAAGAAAGAAATAAACACCCAAATTTTAAAATGGGCCAAACACATGGGGTGCCTGGGTGACTCAGTCGGTTGAGCGTCTGACTTTGGCTCACATCAGATCTCCCAGTTCGTGTGTTAGAGCCCTGCGTCTGTCTCTGTGCTGACAACTCAGAGCCTGGAGCCTACTTTGAATTCTGTGTCTCCCTCTCTCTCTGTTCCTTCCCCATTCATGCTCTCCGTTTCTCTCCTTCAAAAATAAATAAACATTAAAAAAAATTGTAAAAAAATGGGCCAAGCACCTTAACAGACATCTCAGCAAAAGAGATACAGATGGCAAATAGGCATATGAAAAGATACTCCACATCATGTCATCAGGAAAATTCAAATTAAGACAATGAGAGACTACTACATACCTATTACAATGGTCAAAATACAAAACAAACAAACAACAACAACCAAAACAAAACAAAAAAATATACGCACACACACACACACACATATATATATATATGAATATATACACATATATATGAATATATATGAATATATACACACATACACACACACACACACACACACATACACACACACACATACATACTGGCAACACCAAATGCTGGCAAAGATGAAGAGCAACAGATATGCTCATTTATCACTGGTATGAATGAAAAATGGCATGGCCACTTAAGAAGATACTCTGGTGGTTTCTTACAAAACTGAACATACTCTGCTATGATCCAGCAATTGCAGGCTGAGGTATTTACGCAAAGTAGTTAAAAACTTACGTTTGATGACAAAATCTCATTCGTTTATGAGTGAGTAATATTCCATTGTATATATATACACCACCTCTTTCTTATCCATTCATCTAACAATGGAAACCAAGGTTGTTTCCATATTTTGGCTATTGAAAATAATGTTGCAGTAAACATAGGGGTGCATATATTTTTTGAATTAGTGTTTTCATTTTCTTTGGGTAAATACCCATTAGTGGAATCACTGGATAATATTTGGAGGAACCTCCAAATGCAGTACTGCTTTCCACAGTAGCTGTACCAACTTACATTCCACTAATAGTGCACAAGTGTTCCTTTTTCTCCACATCCTCACCAACACTTGCCATTTCTTGTCTTTTTGATTCTAGCCGTTCTGATAGGTACAAGGCAAAATCTCGTGGTTTTGATTTGCATTTGTGAAATAAGTGGGAAAAAGACAAATACTATATGATTTCACTTGCATGTGTTATCTAAATAACAAAACAAATGAATAAACAAACAAAAAGCAGAAATAGACTGATAAGTATGAGAATAAACTGATGGTTGCCAGAGGGAAGGGCGGTTAGGATGATGGCTAAAACGATCAAAGGTGAGTGGGAGATATAGGCTTCCAGTTATGGGATGTATAAGTCACAGGGATAAAAGGTACAGCATACGGAATATAGCATATATTGTATATAGCATATATGGTATATATTGGTATATAGCATATATAATGGTATTATAATAACGTTGTATGGTAACAGACGATAGCTACACTTGTGATGAGCATAACATAGCATATGTTTGTTGAATCATTATGTTGTACACCTGAAACCAATGTAACATTTTGTGTCGGCTATATGTCAATAAAAAAAAAGTCTACACAAAAACCTGCACACAGATGTTTACAGCAGCTTTCTTCACAATTGCTGACACTTGGAAGCAACAAAAATGGAATATTATTATTCAGTGCCAAAAAGGAATGAACTATCAAGCCATGAAGAAACATGGAGGAAACTTAAATGTATATTACAAAGTGAAAGAATCCAATCTGAAAAGGCTATATACTGTATAATTCCACCTATATGACATTCTAGAAAATGCAAAACTATGGACACAGTAAAAAGATCTGTAGTTGCCAGGGGTTGATGAAGAAGGAGGGAATGAATAGATAGAACAAGGAAGCTTTTAAAGGCAGTAAAAGTACTCTGTATGACACAGTAGTGATTGATACATTCATTACATAATTTGTCCAAACCCCTAGAATGTACAGCACCAAGAGTGAACCCTTAGGTAATCTATTGATTTGAGTGATTATAACCTCTCCATATAGATTAATCAAGTATAACAAATGTACCACTCTGGTGAGGAATGTAAAAAATGGGAGAAGCTATGGATATGTGAGGGCAGTGGGTATGTGGGAAATGTCTGTGGCTTCCCTCAATTTTTGTGTGCCTTAAATTGCTCTAAAAAAATAAAGTCTTGGGGCGCCTGGGTGGCGCAGTCGGTTAAGCGTCCGACTTCAGCCAGGTCACGATCTCGCGGTCCGTGAGTTCGAGCCCCGCGTCGGGCTCTGGGCTGATGGCTCAGAGCCTGGAGCCTGATTCTGATTCTGTGTCTCCCTCTCTCTCTGCCCCTCCCCCGTTCATGCTCTGTCTCTCTCTGTCCCAAAAATAAATAAACGTTGAAAAAAAAAATTAAAAAAAAATAAATAAAGTCTTTATAATTTTGAGAAATGGTTAAATAACCTCTCAGAAGGTCATACACCAAGTAAATGACTGATCTAGAACTCAAATCCAGGTCTTTTGGGCACTGTAATCTTAACCATTATCCTACAATGCTTCTCAGAGATGCCACTTGGGACAGGAGCCAGTAGAAACTGTGAGGCTGGAATCTAGAGAGAGGAGGGAGGTAGAGATGAACCTGACTCTCAGTTAGCCTGCCCATGTCCTTCTACCATCCATTTAAGGAACTTGCATTTGGAGCTTGGGATTTACTAACAATGAAAAGTCTCCCATGGATGAAATGCCTTGTCAATCGTTATCTATAGGAGAAGTGCAGCGGATTTGAAATCAGATCTATCCATGCTATTGCATCTTCAGGAAGTGGGTGTTGGCTACAGAATCTAAACACAGTTCTGGAGTAACTTCTGGCATCATCTTAAATAAGCTTCAAGTCTTAACATATAACTTTCATACAGAAAAGAAGTAAGACGGAGACAAAATTTTACAGAAATTCACGATGGCTGAACTTGTGGACTAAAAATTCCCTATTCAACTGCCCCGTGACTCTGAGATTAAAAAAAAAAAGGCTTTTTCAATAGCCAGGATATATTGGGAGTGGTTATGGCTGTGCTACCCTGGGGGGGAATACACTGAAAAAGCAATCAAAAGTGGGCTAATCTTCCTGATTTGAGAAATTCTAGAAGAGGAAAAAAAAAGCGTGAATTTGCAAGATAAAGAGTACTTTTCTCCCCTTCTTAACCAAATAAAAAAAAAAGGTACACACACAAACATCCACCTGCTGGAAGGCATAGAGAAACAATCAAATCACTCAGGAATGCATTCATGGTAGATTAGATAAATCCTCTTCTCCCTGTCTTACTTCACTTACATCTAGGTAATGTGACCCTGACTGCATGAGCAATGCCTCACAAATAAAAGCTGCAGGAACATTCAGTACCCATTTATTAGTCCGTCATCAAGGCTTGCCACACCCAACAGTAAATATAATTATGTAGAGCACCATAAACAGCAATGCTATTTCCAGTTAGTACTGTGGATAACCCTTAGTTTCAAAGGACATTATTGGGGGGTTGGGGGGTGCAGAACAAGGAATGAAACTTTATAATTGGAGCACTAAGTTTCACCTGAAGAATGTAGGGATGTTTCGATGCCAAGTTAGGAAAGAGGGATAGGAAGGGGGGCCAGAAGAGAGAGAGAGAAAGTTCAAGGAAGGACAAAGGCAGAAAACTGAGAACTATGACTTCGGTATTTCGTAATCCCAACATAGAACTAAGAACATGTTAAGAAGTTAGAAAAGCATTTTCAAATGTATTTCAATAGCAAAGCATTCATATCATGATACATTTTTACATGCCCAAGTTCTTCCTACTTATAACTCTTAAAAATTTTTAAAGTTTATAATCCCAAGTTTAATCTTAAGAAATAGTTACGACCTAAATGCAAAGCAATTCTTCGAATTCATAATGCTCACTCCAGCCTACAATTTACATATTTTTTTTTTTATTATTTAAGTTACAGTAGAACCAACATTTCCTGGGACAAATCCAAATTTGAGCATGCATCAGCCCATAGCTAATTTAACATCTGTTGTCTGCTTCCATTAACAACAGTCACATCAACTAAAACATAGCTACTGCAATACAAAACAAGAAACACAGATACAGTACACAGCTCTCGTTGATGTCAAAGGTGTGACATGGTGACAAAGCAAGGAATTGCACTAACAATGCCAGAGAACTCACAGTACATTCAAATCCAAGATACCAGCTGCACACAGAGTCTGGGGCCACGTGTCAAACTAGCAGATGTCAAGAAAGCAGTGGTTGTAACGGCGAGGTCGGCGTCAGCCAATAGAACTCATTGACAAACACTTGCCTGTGTCAGCTGCTGATATTGATGAGCTGCAAAGATGACAAGGCATTGTGCAAATAAGCCCTCCTTAGTCTCTACTTCTGCAACAATGCTGGACTAGAAATAGCAATGCATCTGTTATTTCAATCCCATGTGAATATATTTCCCTATCTTGACCTGAGCAGTGTTCTAAGAGATTATTTGCCTGGAAATTGAGGGACGCCCTATTTTTAAGGTTAATTAAAGAGACTAATCTGACTTGGTTGCAAAAGTGCCACTCTTTCAAGTGGTATTAAGGTATGTATGTGTGTACGTGTGTGTTATGTATATGTGTATATGTATATGAACAAGCATCTGTATGTATCACATGCCAATGTTGACATAAATGCCCTCAGATTGAAAGCCTTAAGTAGGGGCGCCTAGGTGGCGCAGTCGGTTAAGCGTCTGACTTCAGCCAGGTCACGATCTCGCAGTCCGTGAGTTCGAGCCCCGCGTCAGGCTCTGGGCTGATGGCTCGGAGCCTGGAGCCTGTTTCCGATTCTGTGTCTCCCTCTCTCTCTGCCCCTTCCCCGTTCATGCTCTGTCTCTCTCTGTCCCAAAAATAAATAAACGTTGGAAAAAAAAAAAAAGTGAAAGCCTTAAGTAAAAAACTCAAATCTAAAATAGCATCTACATTAAGTTAAGCAGCACTCTCATGTAAATTCAAGCAATTTTACTGGGTATTATCTATGCTAGGGACTAAGGAAATAAAAATGAAAAAGTCTGTCCCTGCTCTCACTTGCCTTCATAGCATTATGAGAGAGACAGGCAAACACCATATATTACACAATGAGTTAACTGCTATGAAAATCAGTAGATGGCAAAACTACTATGCTAACCCATAGATGGGAAAAGGATATTTGCAAAACACAAAATCAAAAAAAGGTTTTGTAAGTCAAAAATATATTTTAAGGGCTCTACAAATCATCTTTTAAAAATGGAATAATTAGCAAATTATAGGAGTAGGAAATTCACAGAACAAGAAACATGACTGCCAAAAAAACAAAACATAAAAAGGCATTCATTCTTACTAGTAATCAGGAAAAAGCAAATTAAAATCATAATGAAGTATCATTTCCTATCCACTAAAGTGGCAATACCAAATGCTGGCAAGGATGTGGAACAACAGGTAATGTCATATATAGCTAATAGGAGAGAAAATTGGTAAGTCCACTTTGGAAAGTAATTTGGCAATATCCCCGAAAAGGAGAATATGAATATACTCTTTAACCTAGCAACCCCATCCCTAGGTACATACCCAGAGAAACTCTTGCACCCGGCCCAAGAAACCATGTACGTAAATATTTTACTGATGCTTTACATTACAGGAAAACAAGAAGAAAATAATCTAAATGCCTATCAACTTGGGGTGCCTAGGTGTCTCAGTCATTTAAGAGTCCAGCTCTTGATTTCAGCTCCGGTCATGATCTCACCATTCATGATTTCAAGCCCTGCATCACGCTCTGTGCTGACACTGCAGAGCTTGCTTGGGATTCTCTCTCTCTCCCTTTCTGTTCCTCCCCTGCTTGTGCTTGTTTTCTCCTCTCTCTCTGTCTCTCTCTCTCTCAAAATAAATAAATAAACTTTAAAAAATAATTTAATAGGGTAAAATAAAATAATAAAATAAAATAAAATAAATGTCCATCATCCTAAGAATAAATAGATAAGACACATCTCTCCATTGAAATAGTACAAAGCAATGTTACCAAAATTATACATATCAACATAACTATCTCTTAGAAATATAATATTGTGAAAATAAACAAATTATAAAAATTAACTCCCATGATAAAATTTGTGTAATATTTTTAATGCAATACCAATTATATATAATTGTATAGATTATATGCAGTGTTATCACAAAATTCTTATGAGAATTATAAACACTAAATCCAGGATAGTAATCTCTGGCCAAGAGTGAGAAGAATAAGGTGGAATGGGGTAGATAAGAAGTTTCCATTAATACGGAAAGTTCATTATTTCTCTTTGTCATATGTCCAAACTACATTAACATATTAATAATAAGCTCGAAGACACAGGTGAAGGAGCAAACAGCTCTGCTTCAAGATAAGTAACACTGGAACCATTGTGACTCATTATGGGTATCAAAAAAAAAAAAAATCTATCATGGAGAAGACAGAGTGTCTTAAATTTTCTTATAAAAACATTTTGACCGCAACACTGATTTAGAGCTTCCACTGCTTTCTACTCTTCTGTTTACAATTGAAACTCTAAACACAGTTGCTAATATCAAATACTCCATGTAATTTTCACAAGCATGGAAGGTTCTCCTTCTCAATGCTACCAATGAAAATCTAGGAGTGTTTTCAGATTATGAAGACAGCACCTCCCCCAGAATCCTCCTCCTCAAAATTAAACAGCAACTTGCTTTCAGGACAAAATCTTTCCTGTGATACTAAGCAACGCTTGATCACATCAGTAGGTAGTCAAAGAGAGAGGTTGCAAGACAGATTTTATCTGTCTGTTGACTCCTCCATATAGTGGTTCACCAATGCAGTCAAGTTATTTACTGAGGACCTACTGTTTTCTAGACACTGTGGTGAGCAAACGGAGAGAGTTGAGTTAAACGTAACCCTTGCTTGCAAGAAGACCCCAGCAAGACTAGTAAATAAATAAGGCCACCACATAGTGATGTGCCAGTGCCAGAGGGGATCAGGGCAGTGGGGAGACTGATCCCCAAAATAAAGTAAAATAAGACTCACTTGAGTCTTGAAGGGCACTTTAGACAGAATCATAATACCATGAATCTGACAGTTGAAATATAGCTCATTTGCAACAGATTCTGTGAGACTGGGGTGAGCAAGATCAGGGAAAGCAGGGCATAAAAGGAGAAGAATAAATGTTCTTTCACCCATAACTATGACTGGCATGAAGAGGGTCTTCAAGAATAATTAGTTTGGCTCAAGTTAAAGAAAAAGCATACTTTCAAAGTTTTCTCTGGTTCTTTGGGTAGCTGGCATACACATACACACACACACACACACACACACACAGACGTGTGTGTGTGTGTGTGTATATTTATATATAATTAAGTTATATGTAATTTATACCTACATAAATATAATAAATTATGTATAAATAATTTATACAAAATTAAATTTTTCTCAAAAATTTATATATCTATCTCTAGAGATAGGTAGATATTTAAAGGTTAATAAAAGGGACTAATCTGACTTGGTTGTAAAAGTCAGAATATAAAGGTACGAAAAGTATAAATTTAAAATGTAAATATAAGAAAATAGAATCTTTTTTTGAGAAAGTCTGAGCACTGAGAAAGACCAGGGCAGGGAGAAGATAAACAAAGAATCTACTAGGTGTTCTGCATAATAAAGTAACGAGAATTTTCAGGCTTCCAATCTAAAGGGAAAGGAAGCAGACAGTCTGGGGAAGGGTATGTCAGGGCTCTAGAACGATAATGACAAAGCAGAAGGAGGCTATGGGAAGGGGGCAATGGGTTAGGAATTATAATAAGGCAGGTGGCCAGAGCCCAAGTTAAAAAGCCCCACAGCTGGTGATGGCAGAGAAACTTCTAAGAACAGGATGTCTAGTAGTCAGTATTAAGTTACCTGCCATCCTGTGCTATGTTGTATAATTCACCTCCAGTAACTTTCTAACCTTCCGTACAAGTCAATAATAATTATAAAATTTTTTTTATATGCATCCAACATCTTTGTGTTAACGTTATTCAGAGGAAGGCTGTCAAGGGACAGTTTTTAATGGTAATAAACAACGTGAAAAGAGGAGGTGTGACAGCTAGAGGGATGGATGAGAGTCCCTGAAAGGAGAAACAGGGAGCAAGAGGTTCTATGAAACCGAGGTTACATGCTCTGGGTGAATCTTTTCAAAGATTCTGGGTGCCCTGGACTTCCCACAATATGGGGGAAGGAGAATCGAACCTACTTATTTGGAAATCAAAAGTAAAGGTGATTTCAGAGCTGAAGTACTTTTGAATATTCAAGATATCTTAACTGTCCTACTTATTATGTACATTACATGCAAAAGGCTGTGCTGATAAACCCCCAATTGTTTACAGTGGTTTATGGTGGTTTTCTCTGGATAGTCACAGTATGGATGAGTATAAGTGTCCTTTGTTCTTTCGTTGATTTGTTCTTTTTTTTTTCTTATATCTAATTTCCAAAAAAAAAAAAAAAAAATGCCATAAGTCTTAGAATGAAAAAGGAAATCTATCATTAAGACAGAGAGTATACTCAATCATTTTAAACTTTTCTGGCCCATCCTGAATTATGGAAAAATATTCCCACAGTAAAAGCCTTCTTCCCATTGTTGCATTCAAAAGGTGTTTTAGAGGTAGACCTTCAACTAAGGTAGATTCACCATCAAGGTATTAAGAATTATCTGCTAGATTAAGGAAGACACTTGCTGGGATGAGCCCTGTGTGTTATACATAGGGGATGAACCACTGGAATCTCCTCCTGAAATCATTGTTGCAGTATGTACTAACTTGTATGCAAATTTTAAAAAATAATAAAAATAATTAAAACTAAATGAAATAAATTTTAAAATTCCATCATCCTAAAAAAAAGAGAGAATGCAACTTAAGTGTTATACACGACAGAGGTAGTGATCCTTTGTAATGTATTACTTTGTATCCTCTGAAATTTGTGATTTTTATACATGTATTTTAAATTTAAGACAATAAATATCCAGACTGTCGTCAAGTTTCAGTTTATAATGTTTTACTATGATTTAGATTTCTTCCAAAAAGAACAAAATTATATACACAGCATAAACATTCATGTTCAGAACGGAAGGAAAAAAAAGAATTGTCTGTTAGAAGCACTTGCATTTTAAATTGTAGCAGTACCCAGTATAAACCCTGGTATGGGCTAAAACTCCATTTACTTGAACATGCCTCAGTATGTTAGTATGCCTGATTAAATTTGAACTTCAGATAAATGCCAAGTAAGTTTTTGGTATAATTATGTCCCAACAAACATTTAGTATAATATTTTTAGTATAAGTATGTCCCAAGTATTTCATTGGCCATAAATACCTATACTAAAAAAAAAATTTATTTGTCACTTATCTGCAATTCACACCCCACTGGGCCTCCTGTGTTTCTAGTTGCTAAATTTGGAAACACTATTTCTATGCGTGGTGCCAAGACTATACCAAATGCTAGGGAACTGCTTCCACTGCTTAGAACCTGTGTGGCATTTTATGAGCACAAATTTTTAGGGAGAAAATAGAGAAAATGACTTGATTACAAATCCATTTTCAAGCACCGGTAACCTAATCTGTGAAAGTCAGAAGGAGTGGGTGTCTCAAAGGCCATGGCACATACACTCACAAGGAACCCCCTGCCGGTCAGGAGCCTCAGATGGAGCTGGTTGCAACATTTCTGCCAAAATGACAGTGGGTCATGTGGGCACACAACCTATTCAGGTCACGATTGCATTTTTCTGTTAAATGGCTGAGCGAAAACGAGAACAACCTAGACCACAGCAAAGTGGATTCCAGATAGAGAAAACTATTCATTTTGACCCACACGTAAAGCTATTTTCTCATTAATGGAAAAATGCTCCATAATAGTTTAAACAATCCAACTATATGTCTGGCAGGAAAACATATGTCCTGAGCCATGTATTTCGAAGACAAATGCTCTTGATTGAGCTTGATCCATCTGTTCCTTAAAGCATTCTCTTGCGCGCAAACTTTAGAAACGCTGTGCCAAGATCCGTCAGTGTTCTAAGTTTAAGGAGAGATTGGCCTTTCTCGTCAATGTGTGTTGATGTATGGCATTCGCCTTTCCCTAATATTAATAAGACACACAGTCTCTGGCTGCTGTAGACAATGTGGTTTTGTTTTTTTTTTTTTTTTTATTTTTTTTTCAACGTTTATTTATTTTTGGGACAGAGAGAGACAGAGCATGAACGGGGGAGGGGCAGAGAGAGAGGGAGACACAGAATCGGAAACAGGCTCCAGGCTCTGAGCCATCAGCCCAGAGCCTGACGCGGGGCTCGAACTCACGGACCTCGAGATCGTGACCTGGCTGAAGTCGGACGCTTAACCGACTGCGCCACCCAGGCGCCCCGAGTATTGAAGCTTTTAAGATAACCTACTTTTTTATAGACTCGCCGGTAATGGTTTAAATCAGTGATCTACAACTAAGGCCCACAGACCGATTCTGACCTGCCACCTACTTGGGAAAATGAAATGTAATTGGAACACAGTCGGACTTACTCATTTACATATTGTCTTTCACTATGACCACAGGATTGAGCGGTGATGACCTACAAAGTCTAAAATATTGACTACCTGGCTCTTTACACAAGAGATTTGCCAACCTCTGGTATAAATAGACAATTACAAACAGTCAAGAGGATTGATCATTTTTCTGGAGCTGATTAGGATATGTACAGGATAATATCACAGCTTTGATAATTTGGGCTTTGTATAGCAGAGAGAGACAAAGTCTGAAACATGGTCATTGTAAAAGTGCCTGGCAAATCAACATGAAGAGTAAGTCTGATGAAAGGAGCTCTTTCCTCACTCAGACTAATGCAAAAGGCACTCTGAGTAGATCATAAACTTCAGTCCTTTGCTCCTCATAAATAGAAGAGCTAGGAAATAGTAATCCAGTTGCTATAAGAAGCAGGTTTCAGTTTGATTTTCTTTCTCCTTTTATCCTTTTAAAACTAAAAATCCATTAAAGTTCTTGTCTCTGACAAATCCCAACCTCCCCCCAGAAAATAGTAGCCTAAACCAAGCCTAGAGACAATACTAACCAGTCCTGATGATTGGTTGTTTCACCTCATTTGGGGAATACACATGATGGACATTTTCATGCAGGGCTATATTAGATGAACTTGTATTCCGGTTTCGATCTTGGCAATACCTCCAGGATGCTATGCAAAATGTACTTTTTGAAGCTTGGAAAAGACCACCTAGAGACAATCTATTGGCCTGTTTTTCATTTCCAGCAGGAGATCTTCCAAACATCAGTTACAGACATGCCTTATTTCAGAAAATGTGTGTGTGACATTGCATTTCTATTAATTAAATCCCACTTGCAGTGCCCTAGAGATGATTTCCTCCAAAAAGCTGGTCCAGGAGACTTTCTAAATTATAGATCCAAAATTCCTCCACTGCAGTTGTAGAGGGAGGAGCAATGTAAGGTACCAAATGCTGCTCTGTTTGGACAAAGCCCAGAGACACCAACCTGACTTAAACTGAGTAGAAAAACACATTGTCCCCGCATTGCAGATAAGTGCACATTCAGCATGATTTTCAGTGATATTTCCAATTATTTGGGGTGATTTGGGGAAGGCTAATGGGGATTATAATGAAGGGCCTTGGGGCTCTCCACCCTAAGTCACCCCTCTTGGTTACCTCCATGCATTGTGAGCTCATGGAGGGAGGAAGGATAGGCGGGTGCATGGAGCTAAGTGTTTCTTTCGAGAAGTCAGAAACGTTATCATTCTGAGGCTCACCAGAGCAGGAGGCTTGAGTAGGCTAAAAACCAGTGAAATAATGTACCCTATTGTTGAACAACATTCTTAACTGGGATCCATGTTAATTTCTTCCTGTCCTTTGTACCATTTGTCAGCTATAATAATAATATTAATAATAATAATAATAATAATAATAATAAAATGGCTCTGTGAGGGTTAAATGTACATATTCAAATTTCTTCTTTCTTTTAATTTTTTTTTACATTTATTTATTTTTGAGAAACAGAGTGAGACACAGTGTGAGTAGGGGAGGGGCAGAGAGAGAAGGAGACACAGAATCTGAAGCAGGCGCCAGGCTTTGAGCAAGCGGTCAGCACAGAGCCTGATGCAGGGCTCGAACCCACTATCTGGGAGATAATGACCTGAGCCGAAGTCGGACACTCAACCGACTGAGCCACCCAGGCGCCCCATCAAATTTCTTCTTTTAAGTGTAGTGAAACTTGAGTGATAAATGCAGCTCTTCAGTGGACTTTGCAGACTGGCCTCTGGGAGGGATTACCCGGCAGACTAGAGAGTTACCTGTGAGGCAGCTGTTTTGGTGGTGACTCTCACAGTCACTGGGAAAACCGCCCTCATGGGCCAGGAGGCCAGGGAGCCATAAGGAATAAGAGGAAACAGCTCTTTGGGAGATCTCTCTGAAGTGGTATCCTTATCTTGCATCCTGACTCTGGACCCATATTAGAATTGGTCAGAAAAAAATAGCACTCTTTTTTAAAACATCTTCAGTCTGGAGGCATGTATGATGGAACCTCTAAATATTACAGTCACAAATGATAATCACTATTTATGGGTAAATGGTATGTGCTACGCATCACGGTAGGGATTTTCAACATATACCAGACTCCTAATAGCAATTCCCTTTATAACTGTCATGTCATTAAAAGTTGCTTTAAAGAATTCAAACTGGCGAAAGTTCTAATGTGCTTATTAAAATTCCACGAACCAATCACAAATCCGTCTGTACACAACAGATGAGAGTAAGGAAAAACAAGCATAAATTATCTTGAAAAAACTCAGTAGGCAGCACATAGGTATTTCTCTGATTACCATTCAGGGACTTAGGAAATTTTTTTCTCAATTAATACAGCAGCTGTGCGTTTGCAAATGAAGAAGTCAGAAAATTTGAAATTTATGAGCAAATTTAAGAATTTCTGTCTATAATAATAAGTTCCATCTATTGGCTGTTTTACTGTGCACCAGGTGTTTTACATCAAGAGTTTCTAATCCCTCAGAGCTGTAGGCTGTATATTATTTGACAGACAAGGAAACTGAATACCTGCCCAAGGTAGCATTGCTAACAAATGACACAGTTGGCCTTTGAACCCAAGACCGTTGTCCCCAAGGTTGGGCTCATTCATAGATGCCACTCTGCTTTCCCAGCTGTGTGAATACTTTACAGCATGCAGAAGTTTCCAGTATGAACACTGGAACAAAGAGACATACTCATTGGGGCAGCTGGGTGGCTCAGTCTGTTAAGCGTCCAACTTGGGCTCAGGTAATGGGCTCATGGTTCATGGGTTCGAGCCCCACACCTGGCTCTCTACTCTCAGCACAGAGCTTGCTTCGGATCCTCTGTCTTCCTCTCTCTTTGCCCCTCCTCCCCTCTCAAAAGTAAATAACCATTAAAAAAAAGAGAGACACATACTCATTACTTTGCATGAATTAGGCCTAACCCAGGCTACTTTCACTTATGTGCAAACCTCCTCAACCCAAAAGCATTAATCTTTCAGAAAGACAACTGAACTAAGATACCTGCACAGTGATCAAAAGGTATGTGTTTTTTAAAGTGAGAGAACATGAGAGCCAACATAAAAAAAAACAAACAAAAAAAAAAAAAAACATGTTATGGCTTTGATTTCATTTTTCTTCCAGAATGCAAAGCAATCCCAGGTCCATTCACTTCCCAAACCAAGTCTGGAGGCTTGTGGTGATTAGCAACAGAACTTTTCATTCTGATTCAATTCACACATCTGCAAAGTGTAAGCAGGTCCCAGAGCTGAGCGCTCAACACTACTATAAAATCAATTATGTTTTCTACCCATCACAGCAGGTACATCTTGGGAGCCATTTATCAATAGTGCTTCAAAAAAAAAAAAACTTATCAACTTCAAACTAACAAGATAACAAACTTGGTGGAAATTGAGATTTTACAACTGCTGAAAAACATTACCTACAAGAGTGTGGCTCAAAAGCAAAAGGAATGGCTGTGAGGAGGGGCACCTGGGTGACTCAGTCAGTTGAGCACCTGACTTCCGGCTCAGGTCATGATCTCACACTCTGTGAGTTCAAGCCCCACATGTATGCTGACAGCTCAGAGGCCGGAGCCTGCTTTGGATTCTGTGTCTCCCTCTCTGTCTGCCCCTCTCCCCCTCACACTCTGTCTCTCTGTGTCTCTGAAAAATGCATAAACCTTAAAAAAAATTAGAAAAAAAAAGTAATGGCTGTGAGGAAGTTGACTTTGGTTGGTTTAGCACAGATTAAAAATGTGAATTCGTGAATACTCGCCCACTTATTGCCAGTTTGTAAAAATGTTTCATTATAAATCATGGAGTTGGGGCACCTGGGTGGCTCAGTTGGTTGAGCGTCCAACTTCAGCTCAGGTCATGATCTCACAGTTCATGGGTTCAAGCTCCGCATCGGACTCTGTGCTGACAGCCCAGAGCCTAGAGCCTGTTTCGGGTTCTGTGTGTGTGTGTGTGTGTCTCTCTCTCTGCCCCTCCCCCACTCACGCTCTGTCTCCCTCTGTCTCAAAAATAAATAAACATTAAAAAAAATGTTTTTAAATAAATCATGGAGTTAATATCTGATAGCAAGCCTGAAAATTAGTAATGAAATATAAATTGTAAGTGGACGCATCCACATTCAGTTGTGTCTTTGCTAGAAGAATTTTGAATTTATACTCCTGGGGTGCCTGGGTGGCTCAGTCAGTTGAGAAGCAGACTTAGGCTCAGGTCATGATCTCACAGTTCGTGAGTTCAAGCCCACGTGAATCAAGCTTTGGATTTTGTGTCTCCCTCTATCTCTCTCTCTCTCTCTGCCCCTCCCCTGCTCATGTTCTGTCTCTGTCTCTCAAAAATAAATAAATGTTAAAAAAATTTTTTAAATAAAATAAAAAATAAAATTTATACTCCGTGAAAATTAGAGGTTCAAATTATATTAGAGTTTAACAGTAATTCTAGATCTGTGGCCCATCCTCCAGGCCAGTGGTTCTCAAAATCTGCTTCCTGACCAGCAGCATGACATCATGCAAATTCTCAGGCCCTGCCACAGACTTGTTAAATCAGAAACTCTAGGGGTGCAGCCCAGCAGTGGATGTTTTAACAAATTTTTAGGAAATTCTAAAATTTGAGAATCACTATTCTAGGGCCCACAAACTCAGTGATCTGGTTTACAAAAATTGATTAAAATATGTGCTTTTAGGGCTAACCAGAGAAAAAGTAAACTACAGCAATTCTCAACTTGGAGAAACTAAAAGTTTACTTGGCAATTACTTTGTTGTTGTTTTCCATAATAATACACTAATATTCTCAGTCAAATCCACAAAGCCAATCTGCCTTTTGAAATTAGAGGTATCTGGGTGTGTGGGTGGCTCAGTAGGTTAAGCATCTGACTTCGGCCTAGGTCATGATCTCACAGTCTGTGAGTTTGAGCCCCATGTCAGGCTCTGTGCTGACAGCTCAGTGCCTGGAGCCTGTTTCAGATTCTGTAACTCTCTCTCTCTCTCTCTCTTTCTGCTCCTCCCCTGCTCACTCTCTCGCTCGCTCTCGCACTCTCTCTCTCTCTCAAAAATAAATATTTAAATTTGTTTTAAAAATAATAAAATTAGAGCTATCGTACTGAAAATTCAACTTAATAGGCATGTAATAGAATATTCTTGCAGAAGCAACTGTGCGAAGCAGAAAGCTGACACATGAGAAGGGTCCACTTGCTACTTCAAGAAGACACTCCAAGTCCACTCCCACGGCACTCCTACCCCTTCTTGTGGGCTGACCACACTGGAAGAGGAAGACAGATCAGAAACTGGGCAAGGTTGCGGGGGAGTGTCTTAAGTCCTCTCTGGCAGAAGAAGGGAGAGTGACCGCTACCTCTGATAATCTGCAGCAAGTTTGACGGAGGGATGTCAAAAATTTCCAGAGATTTCAAGGCTGCCAGTGTCCACCAAAAGCTGACAAATCATCAGTACCCCCTGGGGCAGGAGAGAAAGGAATGGTTGGAGAGACGTCTGTTTGCCTCTATGGGCTGTTTGTCACTCAGGCATTTGGAAGCAGAGAGGAATGAAATCCATCACTCAATACACCTACACAAAATACTCATGGAGGGAAGGAGAGCATGATTACTTCTGATCACCAATTTAGACAAGACTTTGTTTCTGTTCTGCTAAAGACTTCTCAAACAATACCACAGTGGCATCTCAATGTAAATCACAGTACACTTCAAGCATCAGAATCCCAGAAAATTCTGAAACACAGTTCCTAACTAATGGACATGACCATAAATTGTGACTCATTTCATTTGGAATTTGGCAGAATTTACGTAACCAGAACTAATTTAATGTTGAAGCCAAAAAGACAGATGCCTAAACCATGGAATTTAAATTCCGTGGGAGGGTCTCTTTGCTCCCACATTATAACACACGGCCTGTGAGGTCAGACGAATGTTATCTACAAAGAAGTTACCTTGGAGAGTCCATATGTTTATTTAATGTTTCTGCCAGTCTTCAAATATTTTGGAAATCTCTTTTAGAATTAACTTAAAAATAAATTTATAGGGGGCCCTAGGTGGCTCAGTCATCTAAACGTCCAACTCTTGATATCAACTTAGGTTATGATCTCACCAGTGGTGAGATTGAGCCCTGCATCAGGCTCTGTGCTGACAAGTCTGGTTGGGATTCTCTCTCTCCTCTCTCTCTGCCCCTCCCCTGCTCATGCATGCATTCACATGCTTGCTCTCTCTCTCTCTCTCTCTCTCTCTCTCTCTCTCTTTCTCTGTCTCAAAATAAATAAACATTTATATATTAAAAAGTTACACCCTTTTAATTTTAATCCTAAACAGTTTACTTCATCATGACTTGGACTCTTCCTAAAAATACAATCTGTTATTGAAAGAAAATTTATCATGGACTCAAAAGATTAGGACTCTCTCTACAAAGAAAGTTGAGAAAGAATTTTTTCCCAAAGAGGTTCTGGAGTTAGAAATATTATGCAACTGTGATTATAGCTCATGGAGGTGCAACTTTGATAAAAACAGCATTCATGTGTGTTTCAGTTTGTCATGTTTGTTAAGACATGTACCAATGATGGGGCACCTACGTGGCTCAGTGGGTTGGGCGTCCGACTTCAGCTCAGGTCATGATCTCATAGTTGGTGGGTTCGAGCCCCACATCAGGCTCTGTGCTGACAGCTCAGAGCCTGGAGCCTGCTTCCGATTCTGTGTCTCCTCCTCCCTCTGCCCCTCCCCTGCTCATGCTCTGGCTCATTCTGTCTCTCAATAATAAACATTAAAAAAAAAAAAATGTACCACTGTTACAGAAAAAAACAAAAAAGGCCCTGCCCATAAAAAAAAGACTATACAATGCTTGAAGTTCTATTATTATACATTTATTATTTTTTGTAAGGAATTTTTCTTGTCCTGGCCTTATTTTAAGATGCAAATTCCTAAGAGAGAAGTAAAACACTAAGACACCTACAATTTGTAACAGTTCTTAAGTCTATCCAAAGTGTTCATCTTAACTCCATTCAAGAGATCCATGGATAGAATTCAAGGTATCCATCATGGGGAAAATATTACATTTTGTTTTAATTAATCTCTAAGTGCATTTCCTTCAATTATGAATGCAATCAATCAACCACTACCTGTGATTTGAATACCTATAAAAATTAGAGGTATTTTTATATCACAAGTATTACAGATATAAAGTATCACTGTTCACTGCTTTGAAATTACAATGGGTATTAGACCTATCTCCAAATCTTGTTATTTAATGAATAAAGAGGAATATAAAAATATTTTGATGCCTGTATTTCAATATAAGTGGTTTCCTTTATTGGATGTATTTTATAGTTTGAACGCAAAAACAATATGCTAAGAGGGGGACCATCAGTTTTCTCAAACTGACTAATGGGTACATGGCTCAAAAAAGATTAGAAATCACTACCTTATGCATTGAATTCATTTATTATATTTATTTTGTCTTTGAGCAGGGCAGCAAAAGATTACAAGATACCATAATAACTGTGTAAAGGGTGCCTCAAGGTTAGAAGGCAAATTTTACATGCGGTAAACTTTACCTTTGCCAGAAACAAAAGCAGCAACATGGCCCAGAAGCCTATTACATAAACTGTCAACCTGGAAATCATTCGTTTGATATACCTACTATGTCTTTGTCACCAAAAAGTTAGCAGAGAATCTCTGCTTAAACAAATGTAATTAGCAACTACCGTTACCTAGAATATCAACCATGGAGGAGGTGGAGAAAGAAAGAAATGGAAATCTGACATGTTGAGCTGAGTCTCGACATGATACTAAGTAAATGAGAAAACTGAAGAAGAAACAACAGACAACCTACTGAATGAGAGAAGATATTTGCAAATGATATTTCTGATAAGGGATTAGGATCCAAAATATATAAAGAACTTATACAACTCAACACCAAAAAACAAATAATCCAATTAAAATATAGACATTTCTCCAAAGAAGACCTCCAGATGAACAACAGACACATGAAAAGATGCTCAACATCACTCATCATCAAGGATATGCAAATCAAAACTACAAGATGCCACTTCACACCTGTCAGAATGGCTTAAATCAAAAACACAAGAAACAAGTGTTGGCAAGGATATGGAGAAAAAGGAACCCTCTTGCACTGTTGGTAGGAATACAAACTGGTAGTGCAGCCACTGTGGAAAACAGTATGGAGGTTCCTCAAAATACTAAATATAGAATTACTATATGTTCGAGTAATTCCACTGCTGGGTATCTACCCAAAGAATAAGAAAACACTAATTCAAAAAGATATATGCACCTCTATGTTGATTGCAGCATAATTCACAATAACGACAAAAAAGAATGAAATCTTGTCATTTGCAACAACATGGATAGATCTAGAAGAGAAAACGCTAAGTGAGAAAAATCAGTCAGAGAAAGACAAATACCGTATGATTTCACTCACAAGTGGAATTTAAGAAACAGAATAAACAAGGGGAAAAAAGATACAAAAAAAAAACAGATTCTTAAACACAGAGAACAAAGTTGTGGTTACTGGAGGGGAGGGAGGGGGGTGGGTGAAATAGGTGAAGGGGATTAAGAGTACACTTACCATGATGAGAACTGAGTAGTATATAGAATTGTCGAATCACTAGATTGTACCCCTGAAACTAACATAACACTGCATGCTAACCATACTGGAATTAAAAATCAACCAGTCAATAAATAAACAGGAAGAAACAGCAAAGATAATGAATGAGGCAGGGCAATTGACTTGGGATGAGTTGAATAGCTGTCTTTGGTAAAACAGGAAAGCAATTGTACAAAAATGTCAGGAATGGTCCACCTGTAAATAGTTAACATTAAAGAGTAAAAATAATCATTTGGTGTTATTTACCTCTAAAAGGTACAGAGAGGGGGAAAAATGGAACAAAATGAGGAACTGTATAGTGGCAGACACACTGCCACAGAGATTTAAAAAATAGCAAATTAGACTGTTGAGTAAGCCAAAACTTCGAATTCAACCACTCCACATTTTGCCAGTGTTTTTTTCTGCAACAGTTTTTCAAAGAATTATATTGATGAAACCGTATGGTACCAAGAGCAATGAGATGCAATTCAAGCTCCCCTTGTAGCTTAGTCTCTTATGCTTGAAATATAAATATAGCTGATTTCAGTCTTTTTTCATGTTTATTTTTTTATGTAAGCAACATTAGCCCTCCATAGTTTTTAAATGTTTATTTATTTATTTTTGAGAGAGAAAGCCCAAGTGGGAAAGAGGCAGAGAGAGAGAGGAAGACAGAGAATGTGAAGCAGGTTCCAGGCTCTGGGCTGTCAGCACAGGACCCAAAACCAGGCTTGAACTCATGAACCGTGAGATCATGACCTGAGCCAAAGTCACATGTTAACCAACTGAGCCACCCAGGCACCCTTGAGTCTTTTTTAAAAGACAAATTTTCTGAAATCTTTTAGTATTTTAATAAATTTTGAAACAAGAAGCATTATTTTGATCAGCAAGCAATTGTAAAGGTCACTACCTAGACACATATATATAAATATATTTGGGTTATTTATCTGTAAATATCCCAATGAGAATGATTAATTCACTTAATTGAGAAGGAAAGGATAACATTCACGAGTAACTCTGAAATTATCTCGAGAAGAAACAAACATATCTCCTAGTTCTAATACGTAAGTAAATGAAATGATAAAGAAAATAAAACTTAGGTGAAATTGTGATCTCTGGGCTGCAGACCTGGGGACACAATAAGGATTCTTACTGTTAAACGTAAAGGGACTCATCAAGTATGTTCCTGTATTAATAAGGGCATCAGCACCAGCTGGGGTAACAAATGCCACCTGAATCTCCACAGGTGATGGTAGGAATATAGAGGACATCTGTAATATTGTCCTTTCTCTCTCATGTCTTCACCTCCAACTCCCTCCACCTCGACTACTCTGGGAGTTGATGTGTTCTTTCATCATCCCTCCACCTGGCAATGGACGAGGAGGAGCGCACCTGGCCCAGAGGGGGTTAACCACAGATGCAATGGAGGCCAATTTGGGCTCAAGACCCAGGAACAAATCCTGAACCCAAATCCTGGCTGTGAGATTTAGGCAAGTCACTTAACTCTTTCTACCTCAATTACATCATGTATCAAATAAAAAATTATAATAATTCCTGACTCATAGAGTTATTATGAGAAACAAAGTTAAAAAGTCATTTAAAGTGTTTGACATTGCTTCTGATAGAAAGTGCTCCATTAATTATGTCACTGGAGCATTTTCAGTACTAACAGATGACCTAAGCTAGATCACAACGAGAGCTTTCTTCTGGATTTGTCTAACTGGGGAATGGATTGTTGAAACCCATCCCCACCTTGGATGGCAGAGTTTTAAGACATAAAATTCAGAAGCCACTGGTGGCCTGCTTCCAGCCACGTGGCAACCTCAGTCTGTGGTGGGAAAGAAAGACGCTGACAGGAATAAAGAACCAGAGATGAGTACCCAGAGAATAACCTGGCTGCTATAAATCCCAGCTTCAAGTGTATCCCAATCTCAGCTGAAATCTAGGTTTTCAACATTGGTTTGGATGACTGAGTCAACAAATACTGTTTTGATCCAAACTGCACGAAGGTTTTTTCCCCACCCCTTACATCTATCCTGATTATTACAGTGGAATAGTCCAAGTCTGCTTTGCATCCTGGATTTCCTCAGTCTCTGCCTACAACTTTAAGGTATATGCTACGTGTGGGACAGCTTTTAATTCCGTGACTTGAGTATTAAAATACAGAATCCACTTAAGGCAATTAGCCCTTCAACCTAAGAGAATACCAAAATGCTGATTACCATTTAGAACGGCAAAAGTTAGCCTGGAACTTGGAAAAAAAGATCAAATTCTAGGGATTGAACTGGAATGAGCCAGTGATTTTAAAGAAGGAAAACGTTTATGTCTATTTCTAAAGAACCCTCCACTTTAAGGATTCTGCAGTAGCTACTGAAGATTAATTAGGGGTGGTTCTAAGAGAAAGAATTAAAGTGCCAGTTTCAAATCGCCCCCTTTGTTTTATTCCTTAATAAACTGTGTACGGTTTCGGCTCCACATTTAATGTCATGACAACTATCAAACAGGATGTCCATATCTTTTTATTAATTTCAGTACATTTGATTAATTCACTACAAATACATACTATATACTGAATTAATCTTAATGACACGCTAAAAATCAAATGAACTTTAAAATTCATGAGCAGTTCTCCCATTAATCTCAGCCCTCCTCTTCCCCGGAAGAGATCATGCCTTGATAAACAAATGTGTTTGGTAAATTATAGTGTGTTCACTTTCCACAAGGATGTTGGAATTTCATAAGGGTTCCAAAATATTTTTCATGTGTCAATGCCACTGATAAAGGCAAAAAAAAAAAAAAAACAAACTTTATATAATGAGTTTTGAAAATAAATCTCATTGGCATTAAAATGGAAATGAATATGGAACTTTCTTCCTCTGTATATCACTCACATTGAATATTTAGGTTTAAGATAAATTACCACTTCATCGAAGTAATCTCTTTCTCCACTTACCTCCCACATTATTTTTTGGGTGAGACGTCATTTTGTAATTAGTACTATATTGATTTGTGGCCATGTGGTATCTCCCTTATCTGACTAAAAAGTCGTGAAAGGCTGAGGGTGTGATTTTTACATTTTTGCAGCTGTCACAGCACCTGGCTCAGTGCTGCTGACACATAAAAGGCTCCATAAGTGTTTGCAACTAACAGATCACCTGCAAAACCAGTGTATTTCTCATTAAATTATAATATAACCCTGGAAGAAACATTGATTGCCTTCCCTTGGTATCTACTGAAACTCTGCTTTAAATTGGCCTCCCTGACAAACCATAAAAGACTCTTACATACAGAGAACAAACTGACGGTTGATGGGGGGGGGGGGGGGGGGAGGCAAAATTGGGTGATGAGCATTGAGGAGGGCACTTGTTGGGACGAGCACTGGGTGTTGTATGGAAGCGATGAACCACGGGAATCTGCCCCAAAAACCAAGAGCACACTTTACACATTGAATGTTAGCCAATTGGACAATAAATTATCTTAAAAAAATAAAAATATAAAATAAACTGGCCTCCCTAAGTGAGCCAATTTGGCACTCTGCTATGTGGTGTGATTTGAATACCCAGGAAAGTTTCTTGCCTCTAAATATTCAGAGGGTTGTACATCCGTGTGCACACACATGTTGCTTACATTTTTTTTTTCTAAAATGAGGGAAGAAAAGACCATCAGTCATTCATACATTAATTTGAGTTAGTCAAATTACTTATTTCCTAAAACCACAGGTACTAGGCTAATGAGGGTTTATGAGACAAATATGTTGTACACATTTAATGCTAATAAATAGAAGTTTGCTTGTTACTTTTAGAAGGATGCCTGGCTAATGTGTATATCCATGAATGCTGATACATAACAGTGTTTATCCTTTTGACCTGATATGTAAAAAACACGTATGTCTTTGTTCTAATAATAACTTCTGGAATTTGTTCTAAGAAAATAATCGGAAAGTAAAAAAAAAAAAAAAAAAAGAGCAAAGACATTTATAAGAGCACTTTAAGAGAAAATATAAAAACAACCCAAATAATCAAGAATAAGAAAATTGTTCAAGATGTGCATAGAAATTTAATGACTGACTCCACAGTCAAATGTAGAAAGGATACAGAGAATGATACTGAATGGACAAAGTAAAATACAAAATTATATATATAATAACTATATATATAATTAATACATATTAATAATATATATAATATATATGTTATATATATAATCAAAAGATATCTTTTGATTATAACTGTATATGATTTAGTGTATATGGAAACTGGAAAAGATCATCAAAAAATGATTACATATAAAGTTATCAGAGTCGGAAATCAATTTTGTTACTATCGAAAAGATTATTTAAATAGGTAAAAATACTAAATTCTCAGAAAGTTTGACATGAGGACAAGGAGGGGTGAAAAACCTATACTGACGGGGTAAGTCAGAGGTGGTCTGGATGATGTTCCGGGGGGGTTGGGCAACCCATGGAAAGAACAGCTGGAAACCCAGGAGAATGAAGGGCACCCAAATCTCCATCTGTCTCAAATGCTAAGATTGACCTGCCTGGAGCATCCCACATTTATAACCTCACTTAGAATTAATCTGTCTCACTAGTACATCCTTCCTTATAGATTCTCTAATGTCATTATGCTAAGGTTTAGGATTTTTGTGATTGCTTTTCTCTGGGAAGAAATAATGATTTAGAGTAAGCATCCACCCTTTGCACTATTCTCTTTATATATTTAGTAGTTATCTTTGAATATGCATCTAGATTCTCTTCAAAAGAAATAGGAGAACTCTACCCTCGATTCTTTTTAACTAGAGGCAGCTTTGACGTAAGAAGAAATGATTTTTTTTTTAATTTAGTCCTAATAACAATAGCAAACACACAATGAGTATTGGCCACAAGCTGACCTTAACTCAACACAAGAGACAAATGTATAACTTGCAGTTACTAAAGTTTGAGAGTTTTGAAAGAAACTAGGGAGTCTAAAGATTCTTGTAGCACACACCCTTCCTTCTCATCCAGGTAAAATAAATACCCACATGCTATCAGGCAAAGATGGTATGGGGGAACAAGTTGAAGGGAGACAAACTGCAGGCTGCTTTATTTTAGCCGTCAGCAGCCAGTGGCCTCATACTCTGAAAATCTTCAAACTTCTAATGCTCCTTTTCACAGAACCGAACAAACACAATTACATGCCCCGGGCTCCATACAAATGTGTACCTTGTTAACTTTGGCCCTGGGAATCGATTGGAGCTAACATGCAAAAATAGATGAGTAAAAATTAGGCAGGGTCCACCATAATTTCTCAGGCTTCCATTTTTATGATCTTCTAGTATTTTTTTTTTAATTTTATCTAAATCCAAGTTAGTTAGCATATAGTGTAATAATGATTTCAGGAGTAGAATTTCATGATTCACCAGTTACATACAACACCCAGAGCTCATCCCAACAAGCACCCTCCTTAATGTCCATCATCCATTTAGTAAGCCCCCCATTCACCTCCCCTCCAGCACCCCTCAGTTTGTTTTCTGTATTTAAGAGGGTCTTATGGTTTGCCTCCCTCTTGTTTTTTATCTTTTCCTTCCAGTCTTTTAAGTCAAAATTATCTCCACACATTTGAGTTATTTCCAAACTAAAAACAGTTTTTAGTAGTTGGAAAATCAGAACTTATTAGTACTATAACTTCCAGCAAGCATGTCCAAACGGAACAATTCCAAAAGTAAATTTAACTTGTTTCCATTGAAACACTAATTAGAAGTTCTGATAAAAACAAATTATTTAATTTAAACCTATGAACGTCTTTTCTAACTCTTTGTACTAATTAAGTTCAGTGTGGAATTCTAAAAATGGATTCTCTAAGCACAAATACGTGCCTTGGACAGTAAAATTTGGACCAAGATTTTCAGTCTCTGTACTAAGAAAGCTCTCTTTCTCTCTCTCTCTCTCTCTTACACACACACACACACACACACACACACACACACACACACACACATCACTGCCCTACATCTGCCTCCTCCAGCCATCTGATCATGTATGTTTTTAAAGGGTTTTGGGGCGCCTGGGTGGCTCAGTCGGTTAAGCATCTGACTTCGGCTCAGGTCATGATCTTGCAGTTCGTGAGTTTGAGCCCCACGTCGGGCTCTGTGCTTACTGCTCAGAACCTGGAGCCTGTTTCAGATTCTGTGTCTCCCTCTCTCTCTGACCCTCCCCCGTTCATGCTCTGTCTCTCCCTGTCTCAAAAATAAATAAAACGTTAAAAAAAATTTTTTTAAATAAAATAAATAAATAAATAAAATAAAAGGTTTTGATTTTTAGAGTGAGTCTATATTGAGCAATTTTTCACAATATCTGACTACATAAATCCAAATAATTCAAATTGCTTAATTCCTATTTGCAGTACATTTACACCAAAATGATAAGCAAGAAAATTAACTACATGTACAGAGTTAACACACCATTGTTAAATATGCCAAAGTCATAATATCTTTATCATATGCAAAAGATTTCCTATAAATATTACAAAATTAGCAAGCTTTATTTTTTAAAAAAATTAATGTTTATTTACTTTTTGAGAGACAGAGACAGAGTGTGAGTGGAGGAGGGGCAGAGAGAGAAGGAGACACAGAATCCGAAGCAGGCTCCAGGCTCTGAGCTATCAGCACAGAGCCCAATGCAGGGCTCAAACTCACAGACTGAGAGATCATGACCTGAGCCGAAGTCGGTTGCTTAACTGATCGAGCCACCCAGGCACCCCACAAAATCAGTAAGCTTTAAATGTAATTTTTTTCTCCGATTAACTTTTAAAAGTGCACATGCCCACACACAAGTGCGTACACATTGATGCAGACAGCATCAGGAGTTCTCAGGGTAAAGGAGAAACAAGGTGATGGGGAAAGGTAGAGGAACTGAGTGATCAGGGAAAGAAGGAAAAAAACTCACAATTTCACCCATTTCAATTCTGGTCCTGAACATTCATTTATTTATTCCACAAATATTTATTGAGCACCCACTACGTGGCAGGCACAGGATCTGATACCTATTCACAAAGCTACTCTAAACTTGACTTTCTCTACTTTCATTTATTTCCTTTAGTATTTTTTTCCACTTAAAAAAAAAAAAAAAAACGAGAAATAGATATTAAAGTTAAGCCAGGAACAACCGTGGCTTGGAGCAGAAGCTCCACCTCTCCCTTCCCTCCCCTTCATCCTAGGACACTCCTGGGAAGGAAAATGAAAAGGCCTGCCTCTCTCTCTCTCTCTCTGTCTCTCTCTCTCTCTCTCTCTCTCTCTCTCTCTCTCTCTCTCTCCCCGCCCCTGCCTTTTAGGGAAAGTGTGTAAATCAGATTACAGTAGAGGCTTCAGAAAGGTGAGTGACTGGTAACTAGTCTAGATCATAGATCATCTTAAAGTCTACAGTAATTCTGACTTAACCATGGAGGAAAACCATCAAGTTTTTAAATAAGTAAATAGCCTGATTTATTGACCTGGCTGTGATATGCATGATGGAATGGAGAGAGAGATTTGCAAAAGCCCCTTAAAATATCCCAAAAATAGGAACTGTGGAGAATAGATGGATTGAAATCAAAAATATTTAAAACAAAGCTTTAGTCAGAATTTGACAACAGAAAGGAGTAAGGGTTGTAAAAAAAGGAAGTGAAATTTGTGATTGGAATAATAAGAATATCCTTAATAGAAAAAGAGAACCAGGAAGAACAGCTTGTGGGGGAGAACTAACACATTAGGATAGCACTGGGGTTAGAAGTAAGAAACATTACAAAAAAGTCCACACAGTTCTAATATTGAAAGTAATTTGTTCTCTGCTTTGGTTCATTTGTCCCTGTTATTCAGACAGGGAAGGACTGGAATTTATGTCTATGTATGCCATTACCTTTTTGATCACAAAGGTGTCTAATGTAAAATCAGGTCAGCTGGAAAAGATTTCAAAAATCTCCTAAAATGAAATGTTTAAAATGTGTAGAGCAAAAGTAAGTACATTTCAAAGGAGAGAGTTTTAAAAGGCAGTGGTTTAAAAAATATAGAACCAACTTGAGCAAGTAATGGGATTGTCACAAATCCCGAGGCAATCCTTGTGCTATAACCTAACTACACTTCTAAACTGACTTTTTCTTTAACTTCCACGTCCCTTAAGATTTTCCTGTTTAACCCTGGAACACTCTGATCACTTCTCTTTGGCCTTCACATCCACATTAATATCATTAAAATAGAACGTGTATTTATTTTATTTTTACACTAATTCCCCAATCTAAACGCCCTGAGGGCAGAGGTGATGTCTTATTTATTCCTGTATCCTGACGCTAGACATAAAGGTCTCATTTATGCAATGCCATTTGAATTCAGTTTGCAGGTTTTGTCTCTGGAATTACATAAACTCTTCAAAAGTTGGAGCCTGGTGTCCAGTATAAAGCCCTAGGCCCAGTGGAATAATAGTGACAGCGGTTACTCTCTTATGTTGTCCACTTTACAATTAGGAAAAAAAATACACTGCTACATTTGATTTTCAAGGCAAGCCAGTAAAGCAAGGTTTTACTCTCCCTTATGGATAAGGGAATAAACTCACATTTTAAGTAACCGACTATACAGCTGGCAGGTACAGTCTAGAAGTCAGCCCTCCTGACAAAGTTTGGTCTATTGCTTCTCTGGTCCTTGTCTTCCGTTAACTGAAACATCTCCTTGTTCCTGCCTCCGTCTTCCTGAGTCAGCCATTTTCCACTAATATGGTAAGGTATTTGCAAAACAAAACCAAGTCGGGAAAACTGCTTAGATGAGTGAAGCTAACAAATTGTGGGTGACTGTTCCTCGTATCCCAGATACTTCTCCCAGAGACCCCAACCCCTTTCGATACTTTGTAAACATTCCACCACTGTCACCATTGTCCCCTATGGCTAGAAATGTGAAACACAACACAGACTTAAAATCCCTTACCCAAAGAATGGATAAAAGTCTAAACCTCAGTCCATGTCCCCAGTGAACGTCACTAGCGCTCTTTCCTCTTAGCCCAACCAACTTTCCTCCCCAGAGCATTACTGCTAAATATGCATTGGTTTGTGTCTTCTTTCTTTACCAAGCATATGTTGTATTTTTTCTCGATGTGTCTTTCTTTCTATCCTCATACTGTGATTGATCCTCTTACTTTTGCTTTTTTTCCCCCTCTCCTCTTTTCTAAGTCCCTTCCTGCTAATGTACTGCCCTAGTGAAATGACTTTTGTTCTCTATTCTCTTTGGCAGCTCTCTAGTTCCAAAAGTAAGAAATTAGAATAATTGTTACTCACATTGCCCTTGACTAATATATTGCCCTTGATAGTAAAAATGTTTCCCACCTCTATCCCTTAGATTTCATTTTCTTTTTTTTTTTTTTTTTAATTTTTTTTTCAACGTTTTTTTTTATTTATTTTTGGGACAGAGAGAGACAGAGCATGAACGGGGGAGGGGCAGAGAGAGAGGGAGACACAGAATCGGAAACAGGCTCCAGGCTCCAAGCCATCGCCCAGAGCCCGACGCGGGGCTCGAACTCACGGACCGCGAGATCGTGACCTGGCTGAAGTCGGACGCCCAACCGACTGCGCCACCCAGGCGCCCCTAGATTTCATTTTCAACTAAAGATATCAGGGCGCCTGGGTGGTTCAGTTAGTTGAGCATCCAACTTCACTCAGGTTTGTGACCTTGTGGTTTGTGAGTTTGAGCCCCACATGTGGCTCTCTGCTGTCAGCAGAGTCCGCTTCAGATCCTCTATCCCCCCCACCCCCGCTCTCTGCCCCTCCTCCACTTGCATGCGTGCACGCTCTCTCTCTCTCTCAAAAGTAAATAAAACATTAAAATATCATCTAAAGATATCTACACGATATTAAAATATGTATTAGCTGAATGACTGGAGGCAGAGTAAAAGAGGTAGCATGGCTCAGGTCAGAATTCAAAGTGGGAGTCACATCTGACAAGTTTGACCTCCACACATAATCACTAAACATGTAGCCCACGAACATTCTCCTTCAGCTGAGATTTGCTTCCTGTTTTTTCTGACCTGGCCCTTTGGAGACATTTATGAATATTGGCTTTAACAGTGAAAGGTCAAATTACAATCAGGTAAATAAATTCTCTCAAGATTTCTTACATCTCAGTTGAACTTGTTAAGAAGAAAGAGTTGCTAAAATAACTGTGATTCAAGAAAATGTCATTTAAGCATGAAGTACTTTATAATTTTGGCAATAGTGCCATATATTTAAGACATAATATGTCATCTTTAAAAAGCAGAGTAGATAACTATAGCTTTCAGTGTTTCTGGAGGTATCTAGGCATTTCTGGGAGAATATTTGAAGCTACCCAAGATTTCTCCAGACACATAGTAATTTCATATGTCATTTAAATTTTTCCACTACTCTAATTCCCTACGTTTATGAAGTGAGTGTAGTAGTATTGGAAAAGAGCATTTAAAACAGTCTTAAAAACCTTTTAACCAAAGTCTACTCTTTCAACAGACCTTTCACAGAAATCAATACATACCATTATGAACGAATGTATCTCATTTTCTATCAAGTTTCAAAATATTTTGAGAACTAAACAAGGAAACACATATTGAAGAAAAGAAACTAAATTTGACCAGTTTAACAGAATGATCACTCCATTCATGAAGCAAAGTAATAAAGAACAAAGTTAGGCATAGGCTACCATTCTCTTTTACTTTCTAAACAACCATTAACGTCAATAAACCAATCACCATAAATAAATGCTAGCCTTTAAACATGCCAATAATCCTAAAAATAAATATGACTGTAGTTATTTATGGTCAGCAAGATATTTAAACCCATATGTACTGGTGAATCCAGGGTCACTGGCTCACTAATTGTACAACTTTGTACCTTCGTATCTATAACATTTCCATAAAATGAAAATGTTGCAGATTATGATTTCCCTTCTGACACTCACATTCCAAAGTTTTAATAACTGCTATCAAGTTTTAATCCATATCCTATTTACTCAAGTATTTTTCCTCCTCATGCATTGGTCTCCTTTCAATTTTGAGAATAAAGACGGGGTATGAGCAGGACTCAGTAGCAGTGTTTTGTTAGTATTTGTCAAAAATGCCTGAGTTTTGCCAGTCACCTCAACTCCAAGGAATTCCAAGGGAGCGTCACGTACAAAGATAAATCAAAATGCCATTTTATTAATAACTGTCCAACTACCAGATTCCCCACTGACAGGTTTCGATTAAAAGCGTGCATTGATTTGAGGCCTAAACACGGTCTTGGACTCTATCCAAAAAAGTAGAAGTAGCACATTCGGGTAGAAAGGAATAGAGGAAGGGAAGGAGAGAAAGCAAGTTAGGTCCCTGGAGAAAGGTGTCTGAGAACACTGCTGCATATCTTTGAAGATACAGTAGTCAACATATTCTTCTCTCGGTCTCTCTCTCTCTCTCTCTCTCTCTCTCTCTCTCTCTCTCCCCCTCTCCCTCTTATTCTCTCTTTTTCCTCCCTGCCTTAAAAAAAGTATACCCAACCGGGGTGCCTGGCTGACTCTTAATCTCAAGGTTATGAGTTCAAACTCCAAACTGGGCATGGAGCTTATTTAAAATAAAAAAAAGTAGGGGCGCCTGGGTGGCTCAGTTGGTTAAGCGGCCAACTTCAGCTCAGGTCATGATCTCGTGGTCCGTGAGTTCCAGCCCCGCGTCGGGCTCTGTGCTGACACCTCAGAGCCTGGAGCATTTTTCAGATTCTGTGTCTCCCTCTCTCTGACCCTCCCCTGTTCATGCTCTGTCTCTCCCTGTCTCAAAAATAAATAAAACGTTAAAAAAATTTTTTTAAATAAAAAAAGTATACCCAACCAAACATCAGTTTCTAAATAATAATAATAATAATAATAATAATAATAATAATAATAATACTATTACTGACTGGTAGAAATTTCCCTGTTTGTTGTTATTGTTGTTGTTGTTGTTATTGTTGAAACCAGCCAGGTTCAGCTATAGGGTTTTAAGTTCCTATTTGCTGCAGTGAAAGAAGTAGGTAAGTCAATGTTTATGTAACTTTTTCTTTAGTCCCTCCTTTTTCTCCTTCTATCTTTCTTTGTCCTCCCCTTGATATCCGGTTCCTACCCTAACTCACTGTGAATTACAATTGTCTTTAAGCCAATATTTGATATTTGTTTGAAGGGCCAGTGCCACCAACAACTTTCTATACGAGGTATGGAGAAGGGAGCTGGCTATTTTTATCTAAACCAATGTGGCTTCAATTCCTACTCATATTCTTTAGTAGTCATCTTAAATGTCACTTTCTGCAGGGGGCTTTCCCTGGCCTTTTGACCTCAGGTAAATAACTCTGTGTCTTATGCTTCTCTTTTGTAACTAATCACATAGTTATTTGTTTAAAGACTGCCTCTCTTGTTAGAATGTAAGCCCTATAAAGGCAGGCAGGTGGCCATAAACCCATACCGCACATCTGAGCTGCTTAGATAAAGGTCCCCTTTTCCCTGAGCAGGTGTGGCCCCACGCCAAGGCACAAGCTTATCAAGCGGAATGTTGCCAGCACTTCAGTCCCACTAACGCCCTTGGCAGGCACATGCGCAAGCACAATGAATGCCCTAAAGACAGAGAACAGAGAACGTATCTGTGTTTTTACCACTGTATTCCCAGTACCTAACACAAAGTCTGACACCTGGAAGATGCTTGATAATTACTTATCAACCTGAATTTTAATACTTGAAATGTTGGCATTTGAAAAGAAAGACCCAGTTATAAATATAGCCTTTCAATTAATTTGTGCAATTAACGTTCCTACATCTTTCTCTTTTCATTCCCCTTACATACACACACACACACACACACACACACACACACACACACACACACACA